>NC_080719.1:4607500-4727500 GCF_019097595.1 Hemibagrus wyckioides
TTTTCCTTGCCACGCCATAGTAGCCTCAGGCTTGCTCATTAGGGATAAATATAACTATAAATATTAATTTAAATATACACCGATCAGGCATAACATTATGAACAGTGACAGGTGACATGAATAACACTGATGATCTCCTCATCATGGCATCTGTTAGTGGGTGAGATGTATTAGGCAGCAGGTGAACATTTTGTCCTCAAAGTTGATGTGTTAGAAGCAGAAAAAATGGACAAGTGTAAGGATTTGAGCGAGTCTGATGAAGGGCCAAATTACGATGGCTCAGAGCATCTCCAAAACTGCAGCTCTTGTGGGGTGTTCCGGGTCTGCAGTGGTCAGTATCTATCAAAAGTGTCCTTTAAGAGACCGTGCCTCGACGGGTCAGGGCTGTTTTGGCAGTAAAAGGGGGACCAACACAATATTAGGCAGGTGGACATAATGTTATGCCTGATCGGTGTATATACTCTTATCCAATTACCAGGGAAAGACTTTTAGCTATTTCTGTTGATTTATGCAAAAGAAAATGTTTCACTTGATATGAATTTATGCAACATGTTTCAACTGGTTCATATATTTGGCCCTAATACAAAGGACCTCAGTGCTGTGGAGAATGTAAATCTACTTCTAATGCCATCCCCTGCTGCCTTCCTCAGACTAACCAAGGATGGAGCTCAGATGTTGAACTATTTTCTAATTATAATTATAATGTTAAGTGGGGTGAACACATGCTAGATATTTATATCTTTAGTAAAACTGTGTGTAAATGTTTTCATAGAACAAACCAAACAGAACTGAATATTTTTGACAGATTTATAAAGGTTCCAGTAAAGCTGATGTGCCACACAACACGCTGAGAAAAATCAATCGGCCCGAAAATTGAAGCATTTTCACGTTGCGGCCGATTTACATTTACTGACGTCCACAAAACTCATCTCATAAAAGGCAAAGCTCACAGAGAGCTGATAATGGCAAAATGATAACTAAATGGAGAATGAAAGAATCTTAATGCAGTGTGTGTTAAATCTTCCACTAATGCAGCTCAGCCACTGCAGTGCAACACTTCCTGCTTTTCTGGGGTGCCATTACTTTTGTTCTCATTAAATGGCTAGCTTTATTTGTCTTCTTTTTCGTTTCGTATTATGGATTCACAGTCACACACACACACACACACAGACACTTAAGTGCAGTGTGTGTTAGATCTTCCAATAATGCAGCTCAGCCACTGCAGTGCAACACTTCCTGCTTTTCTGGGGTGCCATTACTTTTGTTCTCATTGAATGGCTAGTTTTATTTGTCTCCGTTTATGGATTTGCTTCTAGTCAAGGTATTAATATGAAATACGATTAAAGTTTTAAAGTGTAATCCACACACACACACACACACACAAAGGAAGTGACTTCTTAACCCTGTTAATTCTCTCATTAGCTAAAACACTGCATACAGTGATAGGAACGACCTTGTTCTTGTAATCTTCTGGCACCAGGTTACCTCCACGGAGCCAGAACCAGCAGCAATACCTCAGTGCGTCCTTCATCCCGGGTAACACCACACGCTCTGGCCAGTGTGTCCGATTTCCCGCTAAAACACTTTCATTATCTCGCGTCGGTGGGCGACCCACCTTTAATTCTTTGGCTGGATTGAATATTTGAGCAAATCATCCTGAAAATATGAGCATCCATGAATATAATGTTGTCGAAATAAGCTGGACGGAGAGCAGCATGAATTTCGGCAGATAATATATATACATACATTAGCATTCAGACACACAAAGCTGACTCCACTAAAAGCTTATTGCCTCGCTGCGGAAAAGAGAAGCTAATCTGTTTGAAAAATATAAATGATGAGTGATGTGAATGTGAATTATTCTAGAAGAGACGATGCGGTTTTATGGCGCCGCAGTTCTCTTGATGATCTCCAGCTTTGTTGTTTAATACACTAAGGTTATGATGTAACATCCAAGTTACATATAACAGCCTTCATGCTTTTATCTACAACGACTTAGAAATGAGGAAATACAAGCGTAGCAGAGGACAATCTAAGTTATACAGCTCCTACACAGGATATTTAACCGATGGCTAGAGAAGCAAAGTGCTCAGAGTAGAGGAGTAATAGCTAGTGTAAGTGCATGTTAGGGGTTAAGTTAGGGGTTAGTGAAGTGGGTCTTTAGCTGTGGGATTCTGCTGTCAGGTTCAGGTTTGGGTTCATTCCACCACAGTCAGTTTGAAGCTTCTCGCTGACTCAGCACTGCCAGGCGCTGGTCGTTAACTGATCCCAGGTTGCGGGAAGGAACATAAACCTCAAGGAGAGTGTTCAGGTAAAGGATCTAGACAAGGTGAGCGTCAAGGCTCTGAATTTGATGCAGGTGGCTACAGGAAGCCAGTGGAGGGAAATGAAAAAGGGATGGGTCCTTTTGTGCTGGAGACATGCTGCTGGATTCTGAATCATCCGAAGGGGTTTGAAGGTTTGAGGCTGGGAAACCTGGGATTAGTACCATACAGTAGTCCAGTTTTGAGATAACAAAAGCCTGGACTACTAGTTATGTGGCATGATTGGTCAGATTTTCTTGATGTTATACGGTGTAGTGGCTTTCACTTCTTACTTGTTACCACTTCCGTTAGGGGAAAGTATATTTGACGCTACTTCAGTGCCTGAGGGTGCTTGTCATGCAGGCACAGTCGAAAAACTGTTTCCCTTCCCCATCCTCTCTCACCCTCACTTCCTGTGACAGCTCAAGTGTGTGTGTGTGTGTGTGTGGTCGGGGTCAGCTTAAGTGGTTAAGGCTCTGGGTTGTTTACTGGAAGATCAGGGTTCAAAACCCCAGCACCACCAATCTGCCACCATGGAGCCCTTGAGTAAGGCCCTCAACCCCCCCCCCCCCCCCCCGCTGCTGCATCATGGCTGACCCTGCGCTCTGACCCCCACCCTCTAAGGATAGGATATGCGAAGAAAGAATTTCAGTAGGAGCGATGGTAGCTCAAGTGGTTAAGGCTCTGTGTTGTTGATCAAAAGATCGGGGTTTAAGCCCCAGCACGACCAAGCTGCCACATCCACCGTTGGGCCCTTGAACAAGCCCCTCAACTCCCCCACTCCAGGGCACTGAATCATGGCTGACCTCAACCCTCTATGGATGGGATTTGCAAAGAAGGAATCTCACTGTGCAGTAATGTATATGTGTCAAATAAAAGCTACTTACTTAAAATGGCTGCCTACAGGAAGTGCCAGAACAAGTGCAATTCATCCCATCACCAGGGGGGCTACCAAATAATAATAATATAGCAAGCCAAATAACAGACCAATAGAAAAACATTAAACGTTCTATTTTTATGTTTTAAAACATTCTATTTTTACTTCCTATTACAATGTGCCTGGTTGACAGCCTGTAAGAATTTTTTTAAAATAGCTCAAAAGATTTGGCATGCATTCAAACCAGTAACAATACGAAAACTTCCCAGCTATGTAAGAAAATTGTTTACGTTATAATCGCTACGGATTGTGTGGCAGTGACACACCTATCTGATTGTGTATGTAACAAAGAGAAGACTAGATGATATAAGCGTACGACAACACAGGGTTATACTGTTGTAGCTTCAGACAGATCTGAAGTCTAAAAAGAGCAAATTATTCCCTTCTATGTTTTGCCTTGAGGTACAGGTTCTACGACAGGACACAACCTCGACGATCAAGCACAAGCAGAACCTTTGGACTGAATCCGATACACGTGAACAGCTTCAAAGAGCTGCAGTTAGAAAGCTAGTTAGTAGTACACCGTGTCACTCATTAAACTGTCAGAGGCTTAAAGGTTTGTTTGTTCTTTGTGAGGATCTATGACTCAGAAGTGGCTCAGCACGATTGTTTGATTTTTTTGGAATTTCACTGAGCTAGTTTTTCACCCACAACGAGAAACGCCAGATCAAGATAGCTATCAGAGGCTGCTGGGTGAAACCCGTATCTTAGCGTGAAAGTGACCTGGTGTTCACACGACATCAGTGACAAGGAGGACTTGAAGGACGTGTTTGTCAGTTTGGCCGAAATTCACTCCAAGGGAAAGCCATGTCTCTGTTCCCGTTACTGTTTTGCTCATTGTGTTTGACATTCATTTAATAATTTTGTCATCCACTCATTCAGTTGAACACCATTAGCTAATTAGAGAGCTCTTGCTTTTCAGTGATGGAGCTTTGAAACGTATTTTTGCATCAACATCTGCTCCAATTTGGCATCAGTGCAGTCTCACTCACAGGCCAAATTGGCAAATCGTATTACAATAGTCTCAGGACCGGCTGCAAAGTTACAAGGCGTGATTGTGTGTTTGAAAGCTCTCCTTGTAGCATAAACCAAAAATTATTACCACCGGTGCATTCCAAAAACAATTTATTCCTTTTATTTAGTAGATTTTACTAAACATCATTTTTATCCATTTATGGTTACATTTAATGCCGTGAAATGTCCACCAGGCGAGTCAGTTACTGTAATCGCTTACATTATTGCAGGTAAAAACATACCTTCTGTCACCAGACTTTCTCCTGAAAATAAACTCTAGCATATCATGTTACTGAGAAAGCTCCTCCGACCTGAACAGTCTACAATGACGGAAAGATTACAGACCGCTACGAAGAGCTGACACTGGAGACTCCTTCCATGAATGTTACATAAACATCTAACAGAAAACTTCATATCATATCAGTGATTATATGCTTAGATTGAAGGCCCTGAGCTGTAACTATGGAAACAAGAACATTTCAGAACAAGAGCGTTAATAAAAACCTATTGCTTATTTTACAGCTGGAACTGCTGTCAGAGCTGCTGTTATAGAAAATCAATCAGTGGTTGATTATTGAAGAAATCATTCATGCTCTTCATCGTCTGTCTGTCTGTCTGTCTGTTTGTCTGTCTGTCTGGGATGTGGTAGCTTAGTGGTTAAGGTGTTGGAATACTGATTGGAAAGCTGTGAGTTTGAATCAAAGGTCCACTAAGCTGTCACTGCTGGGCCCCTGAGCAAGGCCCTTAATTGCTCAAGTGCATAAAAATGAAATCAAACGTAAGTCACTCTTGGTGTCGGCCAAATGCCGTAAATGTATCCAGCCATCTTCTCTGCTGCTTATCCTACACAGGGTCACAGAGAACCTGGAGTCTATCACAATGGATGAGGTGGATAAGGAGCCAGTCAATCACCAGGCACACTCACTTAGACATTACGGAGAATTTAGATACTCTAATCATGTCTTTGGACTGGAGGAGGAAACTGGAGAACCCTGATGAAACCCTCAACCCTGATCTGGTATAAAGTCATTTTATATAAAAAAGTGTAATTATGCTTGCTATCTCAGTCCGGGGGATGTGGTAGCTTAGTAGTAAAGGTGTTGGACTACTGACTGGAAGGTTGTGAGTTTAAATCCCAGGTCCACCAAGCTGCCACTGTTGGGCCCCTGAGCAAGGCCCTTAACCCTCAATTGCTCAGAAGTATAAAATGAGATCAAATGTAAGTCACTCTGGATAAGGGCATCTTCCAAATGGCATAAATGTAATGTAAAGTAATTTCACGCTGATTCACGGAAAGGTTTGGGGGAAAAATATAAATGAAGACTAATAAAGACTAGCTATTCAGTTAAAACAAATGTAATGGCACCCTGTAAAAGAAGAGTTCATTATTCATGTGAGTCTATGTGAGCTGATTCGCCGCAGTGGCTGAGCTGCATTACTGGAATATTGAGTGCATGCCACGCTAAGGAGGTGCACTTTCACTATTTAGTTGTCTTTTTCGTTCCTTTTCAGTTCTGTGGGAACATCAAGTCTTTGTAGTATTGTGGGTATCACTAAATATAAATAGTTCCATGAACAATTTACGGCTTTTAGTGCTGTTTGACCTAGAAAAAATTCAACAACTGCCTATTATAATCATCATTATCATTAAGATCAGCTTAAACATTTACCTCCAAGCACAGTCCAGAGCCAGGAAGTGCAAGAGAAGAAGAGAAGTAAACCTGCCTCTCTGACCTCAGATGCACTCGACAGCCCATTAAGGCTTTCTTTTATCATTAACATGCTGTAAATCCACCGAGTAACAGGTGGCGATGATCAGGATCTTTACACACAGTCGGGTTAAAACGTCTCCCTCGGTGCCTACGACTCGCCGCACAGATCATTCATCATCGTAATTGTCTCTCGCTCGAGGCGTTTGAGCAAATATTTTGTCATGAGCACGGGTTTTATAGTTTAAACAACCTGCACTGACCTTCTCTCTGATAATGGAACTAAACAGAGGCATGCAGGTTTATAATCTTGATTATACAGAATTTTTGGCACCCCTTAGTAAAGTCTCATACTGAAAATAGGAGAGAAATCTAAGCTTTATGTCAGCTTTAATTTATTCAAAGAGAAAAAAAAATGATCAAAACATGTATCTAGCAAAACCAGTTTATTGGTAGTGAAGAAAATAATTTATTCATTATGATGAGGAAGATTAGATCATATTTAAAAGATGCACCAGATCTAATCAAAAATGGAGCACCTTGATCTGGAACTGGGTTCTATGATCAGATGACACAATAATTAAAAAATAAATAAATAAATAAATAAATAAATAAATAAATGATTAAATGTAATAATAAATACTACTAATAATAACTAATTTAAATATTAATAATTAATTAGTTAAGTGAAATACTACTACTACTACTACTACTACTAATAATAATAATAATAATAATAATAATAATAATAATAATTTGTCAAAAAAATTAAAATGCATTTGGCATAAAATGTCAATAACATTTGTTTAGACATAAAAAAAGATGCTATAATGCTAAATAAAGACATTCTATAGTGTTGTGGAGATGTTTTTCCTCCCAAAAAAATGCCCTTGGCACACATGCTAATCTACACACCATCATAGACTGTATGGAGTACCTGGAGATTTCTTTTAATGAAAATCCAGCTGCCTCTGCCAAGAAGTTGCTCCCAACTGGATCTTCCAACAGGACTGTAATCCAAAACATACAAACCAAATTTTCAGCTAAAAAGATGAATCCACATGAACTAGCCATGGACCCGGAATGATCCGGAATGATTCCATACGTTTCAGATCTTAGGATAATTAATCCCTTAAAGCAGTACAGAAGAAAACACAGTGCTGTTACAGTGTGTTGCTTATATGGGATGTTATAGAAAGAGGGTAAAACCAGTGGTCTCCAAAACCGCAGCTCTTGTGGGGTGTTCCCGGTCTACAGTGTTCAGAATCTATCAAAAGTGGTCCAAGGAAGAAACAGGGTCATGGACGGCTCATTGATGGACGTGGAGAGCGAAGGCCGGACCGTGTGATCCGATCCAGCAGACGAGCTAAAATTGCTGAAGAAATTAATGCTGGTTCTGATAGAAGGGTGTCCGAATACACAGTGCAGGACAGGTCAGGGCTGTTTTGGCAGCAAAAGCGGGACCAACACAATATCAGGCAGGTGGTCATAATGTTATGCCTAGTCGGTGTACACTGTTAGAAAGTACTGTATGTCTACTAGTTTTAGCTTCTCTAGCTTCTTCTTCATCTTCTGCTGTTTCTATAAAATCTTGACGTATACTTTTCGACAGTTAATCCCTGGATCCTGTCTAGACTGTATACAGTACATGATCAAGAGCTTCAAACGTCAAACATTTTGATCTGAGTGAATCTGACCGTGGAAGTTTCTTGGAAGCCGGCAGGCTGCTTTGAGAATTTCAGAAATAGGCGAATTTCACACAGAAAGGTGCGAAAAAAACAAAAAGCCTCCAGTCAGCAGAAGTTCTGTCAGAGGAAGCGCTTTGTCGATGAGAGAGATTATACAAATGATCACTCTTTGCATCCACGGTGAGGAGAAAAGCAGGGCAGAAAGGATTACAAAGCAAACCTTGAGGGGGGGGGGGGGGGGGCTACACCAGCAGAAAAGCACCTCAGGCTCCGTTCCTGTCAGAAGTCTAAAGTAAACATAGCTTGTCATGTTACTGAGAAACCTTAAAACAACTGACAATTATCTCTGACGGAAAAAATACTGACTGCTACAAAGCCATTCAGTGAAAACAAAAGTAATGGCACCCTGTAAAAACCAGAATAAAGCTTTCATGTGTATGTTTACGCTAGCTGGTGGCGGAGCTGCATTAATGCTTTGCAGATTTAGCACATGCTATGCTAAAAAAAGGCATTTTTTCCCCCCTTCATTTTCAGCTCTCTGTGAACGTTATATTTTTGGGGTATTGTGGACATCACTAAATATAAATCTTGAACACACTTAGTTAATTTACAGCCTTTTGTTTTTATCAATAACTTGATAAATGAGGCCCAACAATTCGAAATTTTCCATTCCAACAAGTTTGGGAACTGCTTATCATTATCGTTAGGATCATTTAATTATTTAATTTTAATTAAAGGTTAGATATCTGTCATGTTTGAGATGACAGCATCAAGGGTGCTAATAATTTTGGACAGTAAGTATGCAGAATTTTGAACATATCTAATCACTTGGTGATAGCTGAATGCATGTAAAATAATCATCGTATTTTAGGCAGCTGGGATTTAGGGATGTTTTTATTTTTTTTTAAAAAAATCCTACAGTCCGTCTTTTGACAGGCTTTGTTGCCTCGAGAGATTTGTGACTCACTGGTGTCAAAGGTGCATCTTCACTCAGCCGTTCACTGTCATCCCTCCCTGTCGCATTTCACTGTCATCGAAAGAATGCTTTGAATTCCCAAGAGTGATTTTGTCAAGACTCCCAGAAAGAAACACAAATTGCTCCAGAACACATCACCCATATCGCACGGTCCAGGGCCGACCCGGGAACGTGAGTATTCCCGGACAGAGGCTCCTTTGTACTGTGAAGTCCACCAGATTGAAAAATTTGCATGGGTTTTCGAAGTTCAGCTACCGTGCAAGAAGGATTTGAACGCGTCAGGAGTATAAAGTGTAGGTCACCGGCAGTCACGTTCACATGCAGTCCACCTCCTTTACATTCTTATCAGGCACAGGGACCAAAAAAAAGAAATAAAAAATCGCCGTCCAGGAAAAGCGCTCAGGAGCTCATGAACACCTGAAGACGGTAAACAATCTGCTTGGAAAGCCTGCCCAACTAGCATAATGCTAATCTTTAAAGAGCAGCTTTACGCCCTTTGTTCATAAATGTGCAAGAAATATACACGTCTTCCGTCTCTGCCACAAGGTTGGTGCTCCATTTCATATCCATTAAGGCTGTGAAGTTGATAAACGGCCGCGTGCTAACAAAACAGGCAGCCCGTGAACCGCAAATCAGCCGCAAGTAACGAAAGGATAAAAATAAACCTTGATTAAAAGCCTAATCCTGCGTAAGCTATAGTGTCGCTATGAACAATAGAGATTGATACAAGACAAATAATGTGAAAGTGATGTAATGGACCTCGTAGTGGAAACAGAAACATGACCACAGAGGAACGGAGGGAGGGGAAAAAGGTTCGTTTTTTAAGTATTTCATTTCTGATCATAACACTGGATCGTAATGAAGTCCATGGAGGAAGAGGAAAAAAACTTCCCAGACATGAACTACTGCAAACAAACCCAAGCTTTGTGCTGCCACTTTTCCTCGTCCTCCTTTCACCGAGAACAAGAAGCCCGAGTGTAATTAAATCCAGCAGCTGTTTTTTAGCAACAGAGCAGCCAACATCCGTTTCATTAAGGATCTTTGTTTGGATCAAGCAAGAGCTCAAACTCTCATAACCACTCCATGTGCTCAACTCCAGGCTTTATTCTTTCCTTTAAGGGAAACAGGATGTGGGCCAGGATAATTGGTTCGTGTTTACAAAATGAGACAGATCTAAAAGTGGAGGACAAGATTTAGTAAGGAGAGGTCACAGGCGTCAGCACCATCCCTCTCCTAAAACTAACATCTCTCCCCTTCATTTAAGTACAGTAACATTTCTCAGATATCTATCAAGCTTCAGTTGGTGCATGCTGAATTTCTTTTCTTTTCTGGTCAACTGGTAGGGTCTGTTGATTCACAGCTCGAGTTCTAAAGGTTCCCCGAGGTTCCTCCCAGCTTCCTCAGACACTGATTGGTTGATTGGTGTCAACAAATATGTGAATAGAAGTGTTAGTGCACAGTGATGGAGACTGGTATCTCAACCAGGGTCTATTTCCACCCTGTGTTCTTGAATAAGGTCCTGGTCCACAATGACTATGATCACCATAAACAGCTTACTCAGGACAGATAAATCTCCAAAAGTCCATCAGATATGTACAAATATCTGAAAATTCTGTAGAGACTAGCGACTAGAGACGTAACCCGAATACCGATACAGACGCCGATAGAAGGTGCACTATTGCTGTTTTTTGTTCCATTTAGAAAGTTTGCCAGGTTCACAGGTCATCTGATTAAAGCCAGAGGTCACCAGAAGTAGCACTAGAGGGTGGTGTACTTTCATACAGGAGTGAGTGAGTGAGTGAGTGAGTGAGTGAGTGAGTGAGTGAGTGAGTGAGTGAGCAAATGAGTGAGTGAACAAGTGAGTGATTGAGTGAGTGAGTGAGTGGGCGAATGAGTGAGTGAGTGAACAAGTGAGTGAGTGGGCGAACAAGTGAGTGATTGAGTGAGTGAGTGGGTGAACAATTGAGTGAGTGAACAAGTGAGTGAGTGAGTGAGTGGGCGAACAAGTGAGTGAGTGAACAAGTGAGTGAGTGAGTGAGTGGGCGAACAAGTGAGTGAGTGAGTGAACAAATGAGTGAGTGAGTGAGTGAGTGAGTGAGTGAGTGAGTGAGTGAATGAGTGAGTGAGTGAGTGAACAAATGAGTGAGTGAGTGAGTGAGTGAGTGAGTGAACAAATGAGTGAGTGAGTGAACAAGTGAGTGAGTGAGTGAGTGAATGAGTGAGTGAGTGAGTGAGTGAACAAATGAGTGAGTGAGTGAGTGAGTGGGCGAACAAGTGAGTGAGTGAGTGAACAAATGAGTGAGTGAGTGAGTGAGTGAGTGAACAAATGAGTGAGTGAGTGAGTGAACAAATGAGTGAGTGAGTGAACAAGTGAGTGAGTGAGTGAGTGAGTGAGTGAACAAATGAGTGAGTGAGTGAACAAATGAGTGAGTGAGTGAGTGAGTGAGTGGGCAAACAAGTGAGTGAGTGAGTGAACAAATGAGTGAGTGAGTGAGTTAGTGAGTGAACAAATGAGTGAGTGAGTGAGTGAACAAATAAGTGAGTGAGTGAACAAGTGAGTGAGTGAGTGAGTGAGTGAGTGAGAACAAATGAGTGAGTGAGTGAGTGAGTGAGTGAGTGAACAAATGAGTGAGTGAGTGAGTGAGTGAGTGAGTGAGTGAGTGAACAAGACAGTGAGTGAGTAAACAAATGAGTGAGTGAGTGAGTGAGTGAGTGAACAAGACAGTGAGTGAGTAAACAAATGAGTGAGTGAGTGAGTGAGTGAACAAGTGAGTGAGTGAGTGAGTGAGTGAACAAGTGAGTGAGTGAGTGAGTGGGTGAACAAGTGAGTGAGTGAACAAATGAGTGAGTGAGTGAGTGAGTGAACAAGTGAGTGAGTGAGTGAGTGAGTGAGTGGGCGAACGAGTGAGTGAGTGAACAAATGAGTGAGTGAGTGAGTGAGTGAGTGAATGAGTGAACAAGTGAGTGAGTGAACAAATGAGTGAGTGAGTGAGTGAACAAGTGAGTGAGTGAGTGAACAAATGAGTGAGTGAGTGAGTGAGTGAACAAGTGAGTGAGTGAGTGAACAAATGAGTGAGTGAGTGAGTGAACAAATGAGTGAGTGAGTGAGTGAGTGAGTGAGTGAATGAGTGAGTGAGTGAACAAGTGAGTGAGTGAGTGAGTGAACAAATGAGTGAGTGAGTGAGTGAGTGAACAAATGAGTGAGTGAGTGAGTGAGTGAGTGAGTGAGTGAGTGAGTGAACAAATGAGTGAGTGAGTGAACAAGTGAGTGAGTGAGTGAGTGAATGAGTGAGTGAGTGAGTGAGTGAGTGAACAAATGAGTGAGTGAGTGAGTGAGTGAGTGGGCGAACAAGTGAGTGAGTGAGTGAACAAATGAGTGAGTGAGTGAGTGAGTGAGTGAGTGAACAAGTGAGTGAGTGAGTGAGTGAGTGAGTGAGTGAACAAATGAGTGAGTGAGTGAGTGAACAAGTGAGTGAGTGAGTGAACAAGTGAGTGAGTGAGTGAGTGAGTGAACAAGTGAGTGAGTGAGTGAGTGAGTGAGTGAATGAGTGAACAAGTGAGTGAGTGAGTGAACAAATGAGTGAGTGAGTGAGTGAACAAGTGAGTGAGTGAGTGAACAAATGAGTGAGTGAGTGAGTGAGTGAACAAGTGAGTGAGTGAGTGAACAAATGAGTGAGTGAGTGAGTGAACAAGTGAGTGAGTGAGTGAACAAATGAGTGAGTGAGTGAGTGAGTGAGTGAGTGAGTGAGTGAATGAGTGAACAAGTGAGTGAACAAGTGAGTGAGTGAACAAATGAGTGAGTGAGTGAACAAATGAGTGAGTGAACAAGTGAGTGAGTGAGTGAGTGAGTGAGTGAGTGAGCAAACAAGTGAGTGAGTGAACAAATGAGTGAGTGAGTGAGTGAGTGAGTGAACAAGTGAGTGAGTGAACAAGTGAGTGAGTGAGTGAACAAGTGAGTGAGTGAGTGGGCGAACAAGTGAGTGAGTGAGTGAACAAATGAATGAGTGAGTGAG
The DNA here is from genome assembly GCF_019097595.1 of Hemibagrus wyckioides. Classification (NCBI taxonomy): domain Eukaryota; kingdom Metazoa; phylum Chordata; class Actinopteri; order Siluriformes; family Bagridae; genus Hemibagrus; species Hemibagrus wyckioides. The sequence goes on from NC_080719.1 coordinate 4,620,141, forward strand.
TGAATGAGTGAACAAGTGAGTGAGTGAGTGAGTGAGTGAGTGAGTGAGTGAACAAGTGAGTGGGCGAACAAGTGAGTGAGTGAGTGAGTGGGTGAACGAGTGAGTGAGTGAACAAATGAGTGAGTGAGTGAGTGAATGAGTGAACAAGTGAGTGAGTGAGTGAACAAGTGAGTGAGTGAGTGAACAAGTGAGTGAGTGAGTGAACAAATGAGTGAGTGAGTGAGTGAACAAATGAGTGAGTGAACAAGTGAGTGAGTGAGTGAGCAAACAAGTGAGTGAGTGAACAAATGAGTGAGTGAGTGAGTGAGTGAGTGAACAAGTGAGTGAGTGAGTGAACAAATGAGTGAGTGAGTGAATGAGTGAACAAGTGAGTGAGTGAGTGAACAAATGAGTGAGTGAGTGAATGAGTGAACAAGTGAGTGAGTGAGTGAACAAATGAGTGAGTGAGTGAATGAGTGAACAAGTGAGTGAGTGAGTGGGCGAACAAGTGAGTGAGTGAGTGAACAAATGAGTGAGTGAGTGAGTGAGTGAACAAATGAGTGAGTGAGTGAACAAGTGAGTGAGTGAGTGAGTGAACAAATGAGTGAGTGAGTGAGTGAGTGAGTGAGTGAACAAATGAGTGAGTGAGTGAGTGAGTGAGTGAACAAATGAGTGAGTGAGTGAGTGAGTGAGTGAACAAGTGAGTGAGTGAGTGAACAAATGAGTGAGTGAGTGAGTGAGTGAGTGAACAAGTGAGTGAGTGAGTGAGTGAGTGAACAAGTGAGTGAGTGAGTGAGTGAGTGAACAAGTGAGTGAGTGAGTGAGTGAGTGAGTGAGTGAGTGAGTGAACAAGTGAGTGAGTGAGTGAGTGAGTGAACAAGTGAGTGAGTGAGTGAACAAGTGAGTGAGTGAGTGAGTGAGTGAGTGAGTGAGTGAGTGAGTGAGTGAGTGAAAAAGCAAGCATGAGTGACTGACTGACCATGTGCATCAACATCAACATGACTGGTTTGAATTAGGCTTGTTGTTTACTTAGATTGCTTTTTGTTTTGTTTTGTTTTTTTTAAATAGAACCAATTTTATAGAACTATACATTTATAGTAAGTGAGTAACTCACAAAATAATATTTTAAAAGAAAAAGGTATTTTTAAATAGCAGCTGTTCACACATCTGTAGCCATCTCTGAACCTTTGTGATGTATTGGATTTAGGAATTCTCAGAGCCTTGGCATTTTACCCAGTGGTTCTGTGCCTATAGTGGTAAGGTTTCTACTTGATATTAAAAATTAATAATAATAATAATAATAATAATAATAATAATAATAATAATTTAAAAAACGTAGCCCCACCCACTCGTGGTTTAAATAAAAACACAGTTATATTATGAGCACCAAACAGACAGAGATACAAAGAGCAAAGAGCAGCATTATATTTAATCTACAGCTTTTAGATGCATAAAGACTGAGTCTGAGGTGAAAATTAGACATTTTATCTCCAATATTTCTGTAGCTGAAGCTCTTTCAATAGTCCAGTCATGCAGTCTTTGATCTCAGGAACAGCACACTGTGAAAAGAGTGAAAGACAAAGTCTGCCTCATTTTCATACACAGTACAGAGCAAACACTGCGTCTAGCACAGCGATGGAGGTCGAGGCAGGAATTCAAAACCGGCCCGAAGACTCAGAGTCTACAATACTAATTAGACCTGAGCTTTACGGAGAATTTTTATCAAAGCCTGCACTGATGCTCATATGTCACGCTTAATAACCCTGGACATGATAAACAACCCCGGTGCTTTTTTTTAAAAGCCCACATCTCCCTCTCATAAAGGCACTGGAGCCTTTTCACCTCTGAACTCCAGGCGAGCGTCCGTCATCTTCTTCTGACACAAACAAGCCACGGTGCATGACTCGAATATTCAAGAATGGCAGAAGAGAAGAAAAGAAAGCATGAAGGTTATCTGCCCATCTATGGCTAATCACTTCCTGGTTTCTTTTCTACCCTGTAGGTTTGAAATGTGGCTGTGTTTTTTTTTTCTCCCTTCTTTGGCAGTGAAAGTACATTCTCTCTCACACACACACACACACACACACACACACACTCTCTCTCTGACTCAACACACACACAGTGGTAAGAAAGCCAGGATAGTAAATGGCCTCAGGACGGCTCCCTCAATCCCAGCACGGCCATCTTCACACAGTAAACACGTTTATCTTCAGTGAACAGAATCTCTTCCTCGCCTCTTTTAAGCCCTGCCACTAGCTGGAGAAGAGATTCAAACTCTGGTTCTCTTTCACCACACACACACACACACACACACACAGAGCAAAGCCGTCCAGTCGGACACTGCAGCACATCAATACCGCTCATTACTTCCTATTCTAATGAAGCAGATTCTGAAGAGCATGGTGACATTTCCATAAAAAGGAATCTGGACTTGATCAGTAAGAAAGCTAGCGGCTCGCACGCAGAAAACGGCTAGTACGGGATTATAAGACTTATTAAGGGTTCACGAGTTCAGTTCAACAATCAAGTAAGGTTTAATGAAAACTGCACTCGAGGTAGAAGGGTGTTAAACTTTCGCTGGAGTTACTTTAGATTCAGCCCGCTTTACCACACGATATCGAGACGGAAACGTGGAGGTTCCTCTTTTAAATGTGATTCATCGTCATCAAGCCTTGTTTCTGAAATTATTCAGTAAAAACGTGTAGGTCTAACCCAAAAAGGGAGAGAGAAAAAAAATAGGCAGATTTACAAAACCTGAATTTCTTCATACTTGCATTGAGGAATGTTAAGGGTTTGCATAGAAGAGCTCATTTGCATTATGCGACGCCCACAAAACTCCATAAAAGGAATAAAATGTGGAGGGGGAAAAATGAGAACAAAATGGGGGGGGGGGGTAATTTCTCGCTGGAAAATTGGAAACTATTTTCTATCTATTATAATATTTGTTTAGTTTTTTTACTTTTCCAGTTTAATTTTTAAGCAGTTTGAGGTTCATGTGCATCATTATGGGATTTATTTTGTGATGTATTAATGCTCATGTTTATGGTTTGTTAACCAAGTTACCAAGTACAACTCTCTTAAAGGATTAGACGGGGTAATCAAACGAATACGAAACTCCTAATCTTCATCCCATAGCCCCAAAATAAAGTGCTGAGGCAAAACTAGGTCATGAGCTTATCTCTTGAAATGGATTTTGTTTAGAATCCACTGTTTATGGGACTGATGTCTGATTTTTACATGGTCAAATTTGCACCCAGGCTCTGTAGGCGGTATATAGGGGTTCTTTTTACATTTAGGGAATGATATGCATCGAAAGAAAAGACCCTTGATTCGTTTTCTCAAAGGATTAAAAAGAAAAATAAAACTTCAGCTTTGGTAACCCCCCTCCCCGTCCCCAGACCACGACTCGGAGCTGACTCTTGCATATCTATTGTTGGAGGTGAAATTTACTCCGTGTACCATATGCCTCCCTGAGTCTTGTTCTTATAGCTCCTCTATACGCCGACGTTCCCCTGGGAAAATAACAAAAAAAGAAAAAGAAGAACATCACAGCCCGGACCCACATGGTTCATGTGTCATGGTGATGTTTACGACAAGAAACGAGGAGGAGAGCACAGGCTAGGAAAGCGCTTCTCCTCCTGTTACTGCACCTGATCAGGTTCCAGGGAGGAAAAGAGCCATGGGAAAGAGAGAGGAGAGACTGAAGGAGCTCTGTACACAGCAGAACACAACAGACCTGTGTGTGTGTGTGTGTGTGTGTGTGAGAGAGAGAGAGAGAGAGAGAGTGTGAGAGAGAGAGAGAGAGAGAGAGAGAGAGAGAGAGAAGAGAGGGGGGAGTGAGAAAGAAAAGAGAGGGAGGAGGGGGAAGAAAGAGTGGAAAGGACAGAGAGGGGGAGAGAGAGAGAGAGAGAGAGAGAGAGAATTATGAATGATTCTAATATTATACTATTCTATTGTTTTAATATCTAATATTTTAAAATTATTTTAATATTCTGCATAAGAGTAAGCATGTGTGGCCATGTATTGCCAACATTAACTACTTAATAAATAAGTAAATAAATAAAAATAAAAATCAGATTTTCCTCATGTCTAATCTCTTCTATTAAAGTATGTGTTCAGATGATACTCTGACGGATTTGACCTATAACTGATCAAAAGGTTTTGGAGAAACGTGTAGAGTTCAGGTCAGTTCGAGTTCATTAAAGGAAGGAAGGAAGGAAGGAAGGAAGGAAGGAAGAAAGCATGTATGGATGTATGGATGGATGGATGGATGGATGGATGGAAGGAAGGAAGGACGGATGGAAGCAAGAAAGGAGGTAAGGAAGCAAGGAAGGAAGCAAGGGAGGGAGGGAGGGAGGGAGGGAGGGAGGGAGGGAAGAAGAAAGAAAGAAAGAAAGAAAGAAAGAAAGAAAGAAAGAAAGAAAGAAAGAAAGAAAGAAAGAAAGAAAGAAAGAAAGAAAGAAAGAAAGAAAGAAAGAAAGAAAGAAAGAAAGAGAAGGAAGGAAGGAAAGAAGCAGAAAGAAAGAAAGAAAAAAAAGAAAGAGGGAAGGTAGGAAGGAAAGAAAGAAAGAAAGAAAGAAAGAAAGAAAGAAAGAAAGAAAGAAAGAAAGAAAGAAAGAAAGAGGGAAGGTAGGAAGGAAAGAAAGAAAGAAAGAAAGAAAGAAAGAAAGAAAGAAAGAAAGAAAGAAAGAAAGAAAGAAAGAAAGAAAGAAAGAAAGAAAGAAAGAAAGAAAGAAATTCAGGTAAATATTCCTAAAATTCTACTTTTTTTCACTCAGGTTGTTGTCAGTAAAGTAATGTGTTTATTAAAACTCCTGAGACACTTGATCCTCACTGTACTTCACCCAAACGCCTCAAAGTTTTCTAGTCAAGTATGTTAGGAATTTATTTACTTTCCCCAAAACCAAAACACAGGAACGGCATTCTTGCGATAAAGAAAGAGATCACGGCGGCAGGCGTGCGATAATCCTGACCTATCAGGCAGATATGTGAGCGGAATATCAGTCAGAGGTGATGTTTAGAAAGAAATCAGCTGACAAGAAGCACACTAAAGGAAACTGCCCGAGTCATCAGATCATCTACAAACCCTCAGAGAGTCTGTGCTGGCTCATAACATTCTCACTCATTCATCAAACCATGAGATGCTGTACTTTTCACACTGAGTCATCCAGGAAGAACAAAATGTCCATAAAGGCATTCACGTCAGATTTTCTGATATTAATGTCAACATTAAAGGCAGAAGCGCTGCTTAAATCCTGGATAGTCTTTCTGTCTTGGCTGTTTGGGATTAGTTAATACAATCAGGCTGAATCAGGTGCCATGCTCTAGCTGTGAAGTTAATGAGAGGCGATTAGACCCAGTGTATACACACACACACACACACACACACACACACACACACACTCTGCAGTTAATGGGATTGTGTCAAAGGAAGCACAAGTGGACAGAAATTGCTTTGGTGCTCGCCTACAATTTCTCCAGTCTCAAACTAACACAGTGCTACCAGTAGCACTGTTACATCATAAAAAATTAAATTTAATATATTTTTTTTATTAATTAATTTGTTTTGGTATTTTTCAAACTATACCAAATACCACCAAAAAATATTATAGAATTTAATACTACAAAAATATTTAAATGTAATAATAAAAAATTAGGGAAATAGAAAGAGGGAAAGAAGAGAGGGGAGAAGAGGAAAAAGAGAGAGGGAAAGACAGAGAGAGGGAAAAGGAGAAAGAAAGGCAAAAAGAGAGAGAGAGAGAGAGAGAGAGAGAGAGGAAAAAAGAGAAAGAGAGGGAATGGGAGAGAGGAAGAGAGAGACAGAGATAGAGGGGGGGAGACAGAGAGAGGGAAAAGGAGAAAGAAAGGCAAAGCAAGAGGGGGGGGAAAGAGGGGGAATGAGAGAGAGGAAGAGAGAGAGAGAGAGAGAGAGAGAGAGAGAGAGACAGAGAGAGGGGGGGGAGAGGGAAAAAGAGAGAGAGGGAAAGACAGAGAGTGAAAAAGAGAAAGAAAGGGAAAAAGAGAGAGGGAAAAAGGGGAAAAAAGGGAAAGACAGAGAGAGGGGAAAAAAGAAAGAGAGGGGGCAAGAGAGAGAGAGACAGAGAGAGAGAGAGAGAAACAGACAGAGTATAAAAAGCTCCCTAACACTGTTTATAATAGTGTAATGAATAAGTTTGGATTTTATACCACATCTGATTGGTCAGGAAGGGTTGATTAGTAGCAGTGAGAGCAAATCTCCCATCATATTGTTTCCACGGTAACAGATCATCTACCTTGAAATTGTATGGTGAAGATCTACATAACCGGAAGCTAATAATAAATTGAAATTTTTTTTAATTGTTGTCATTTTCAGTAGATATAATTGATTCCAAAGCTTTCTTGATGACTCTTTGTTTATGATTCACTGAATCAGGGAACTGAATCTTTTTCTGGTACGATTTGAATGACTTGAGGACCAAAGCATTATCCTCGGATCAGATGCGATGGGAAAACCCTGCTTAAATGTCCATCCATTTTCTACACCCGCTTTATCTTTTAATTAGGGTCACGGGGATCTGCTGGAGTCTATCCCAGCACACTTTGGGCAAAAGGCAGGGGTACACCCTGGACAGGTCACCAGTCCATCACAGGGCCACACATATAGACAGACAACCACACACACTCACACTCACTCCTATGGGCAATTTAGAATTACCAATCAACCTAATGTACATGTTTTTGGACTGTGGGAGGAAACCGGAGTACCCGGAATGAACATGCAACATGCAAACTCCACACAGAAAGGCCCCTGTCAGTTCGAACCCAGGACCTTCTTGCTGTGGTGGCTAACCACTAAGCCACCATGGTACCCCCTGCTCTAATTTGTCGTTCCTAATCATTGCAAGCACACACAGCATCCATATTACAACACATCAATCATTTAGACACCTCACAAGGTTAAACCTCCTTCTCACCACAGCTCGTTATATGTACTATGTTTTTTTTTTTCCTCCATCTTTATTTTCCTCAGATGCAGTCCGGAGGTGAAAGATGTCACGCTCTGCCTGTTACTGCCCTTAAAAACCCAATCGGTCCTGGGCATGTTCCATCCATGGTCGAGAAGCTAGCCATAATGCCTTTTGTGATGTGAAAAATGATCTCTTCTCAACATGGAGGTTCTCCGTTTCAGTCGGATGCGATCGGCTTACGTGAGAGGAACGCGCTTCAGCGACTTTGCCAAATGAAGTCGGAGGGACGGAACAAGCCTGAGATGTTCACTGATAAACCTAACACGAGCACCACAGCAGGCCATCATCATCATCACTTGTAATAAATTAGCGCTGAGACATGCATTCTATTAACTCATATATATCCAGACCTGTTCCCTGTTTAATCCTAGAGTAAAAATCCTAATAACAGTAAAGCTGATCCAACATTCTTTATTCATATCACACCTGGTTTGTCATGCAAGCCAAGCGTGAGTGATCGGGTTGTGCGATTACAGGACGGTGCTCCCCACCTTAAACATGGGGATGAGTGCGACAGATGGTTGGTGCAGGGCAGATTTGCGTCCTGTTGAATATTAACCGGTGTTCAGTGCTCAGCGCCCGAGCACTTATGCAAACAACACTGCAGCTGACAGGTGATTAAGCATCAGGTGTTTGCTGCTACATAATATTAAACCTTTTTTCCCCCTGGATAATGCAGAACAGCGTGAAACAGTTACTGAACCGAATCCTCACTTAATGCTACCTCTGATACACTATTGTCAAAAGTTTTGGGACACCCCTCCAGATCATTGAATTCAGGTGTTGTTTTTCAGGGGTTGGGCTCGGCCCCTTAGTTCTAGAGAAAGGAACTCTTAATGCTTCAGGATACCAAGACATTTTGGACAATTTCATGCTTTGTGGGAACAGTTTGGGGATGACCCCTTCCTCTTCCAACATGACTGCACACCAGTGCACAAAGCAAGGTCCATAAAGACATGGATGAGTGAGTTTGGTGTGGAGGAACTTGACTGGCCTGCACAGAGTCCTGACCTAAACCTGATAGAACACCTTTGGGATGAATTACAGTGGAGACTGTGAGACAGACCTTGTCCAACATCAGTGCCTGACCTCACAAATGCACTTCTAGAGGAATGGTCAAAGATTCCCATAAATACACTCCTAAACCTTGTGGAAAGCCTTCCCAGAAGAGTTGAAGATGTCCATATTACATTTATGTGCATGTAAAGTCTCAGTTTTGGCCTGGCTCACCGTCTCTGCTCTAATTCAGGTGTTCTATAGTGTTGAAGTATGAGAATATGAGAATAATGGAAATGTTTAGCTCACAAGTTGATCTCATTGACCTGGAATAACAATCTGATTTGAGCTTGAATTCAGTGTCACCAGCCAATTGGTTTCCATTATGGCAAGGGTGCCAAAACGGTTGAAGATTGAGAAACCGGTGCATGCAAATCGTACAATAAAACAGAAACTCACCGAGTAATGCATTTTTTTGTGATCGAATCTCAAAAGTTGTTCTACTATCCAAATATCCGACTATTAGGTTATACCCTATGTAGTGAGCATATATAGTGGACAGGAAGTCGGCTTGGATTTGGACGTAACCTCGCTCAGGGCTATAAAATCCTGCTCAATATAAGCAATGAGAAAAACGTACTACAAGTTAAGAGTTAGAGTTACTGTGCAGCTGAAGTGTGCTGGATGTAAGATGATTGTGTTATCTGTGGTTTCAAGCTCCGCCCACATTTCCTTATTTGGCACACTTCCACCTGAGAAGGAAGAGCACCTGAATTCAGTGCAGGTAACTTGCACAGACACACCGTTAGGTGAAATATAAACGCCGTATCACATGAAATGATGTGCATCAGGTGTAATGAGACACAGACGACGCTTAGGAAATATGGCTGCCTTTTTTTTTAATAATTATTATTAATTATTATTATTATTATTATTATTATTATTATTATTATTATTAGGACCACGTACGATAAAAACCGTCAACATGTACAGCAGTCTTTTGCATGATCACATTAGCACACGTCTGTGTTTGTGTGTGTATCTGTATGTATGTGTGTGTGTGTGTGTGTGTGTGTGTGTGTGTGGATGCAGCCAGCGCAGCAAGCCCTTTCAGCTCTCTTCTTCTACACTTCACAGATAGAGACAGAGAGAGAGGACGGAGTTCGTCTTCCGCCAGAATTTTTCGGTCCGTTTATCTCAAGCCATAGTTTCAATCGAGATCGAGGCGTCGATCAGCCATACACCTTCGCATCGAGGGTCTGAGGGAACAAAAACATACCACTGTTATGTTGTGTTCATGTTACTCTTCCTTCATGAAGTGATTATTTGACCAGAAATTAAACACCATGTCCCAAATATGACCCCTCTTTTTTTTTTCTTTTTGCACTGGAGTTACAAGGCTTATGTTGCTAATACATATCTACATCATTAAACAGCTTTGTGGAGATGTTCCGTTTCTCAAACAGACTTGTTAATGTGGTTTCTCATGCTGGACACCCGGGTATCTACAAAAACAACTGAATGGACATCAAACAGCGGCACCTTGAAGTCGAATTTTCCACTCAGAGTAATCCACAATGATACTAATAAAACAATGCAGAACTACTTTTATGTATTGCACAAAATTATTACACTCTCGGACCAAACGCGTCCCGATGAGCACATGCACTGGACTGGACTGGAGCCTGACCCCTGACCTTTATGTCAATGTTTCTATTTTCGTTTTGTTTGTAAAACATTTGAATGTAAAACATGCTCACGTGTAAACCCAATCATCGCTTAGACACTGTCAGAGGAAACAAAACTAAACTAAAAATACACAGTACAGACAAAGGCATGACAACAATACTGCATGTATCCTGAAAAAGCTCCATGAAAAGAAGAGTTTGTTTCCAGATTTATACTTTATGGAGATTCAATAAGATGGTTTGGTTCTGCTGGTAGAAAATGCTGTTTTTGTGGAAAATAAAGTAAAGTAAAGAAAATAAATGAAGAAAAAAGAAAAGAAAAGAAAAGAAAAGAAAAGAAAAGAAAAGAAAAGAAAAGAAAAGAAAAGAAAAGGGAAATAATTAAAAGAAAAGGAAAGAAGAGGAAAGGAAAGGAAATAAAATAAAGGAAAAGGAAAGGAAAAAAGGAAAAGAAAAAAGAAAAAGAAAAGAAAAGAAGAGGGAAAAAAATGAAATGAAAAGAAAAGGAAAGGAAAGAAAATAATAAAACAGAACAAAAAGAAGAAAAGAAAAGATGAAAAAAGAAAAGAAAAGAAAAGAAAATGGAAAAAAGAAAAGAAAAGAAATGAAGAAAAGAAATGAAAAAAGAAAAAGAAAGGAAAGAAGATGCAAGAAAAGAAAAGAAAAGAAAAGAAAAGAAAAGAAAAGAAAAGAAAAGAAAAGAAAAGGGAAATAATTAAAAGAAAAGGAAAGAAGAGGAAAGGAAAGGAAAAAGGAAAAGGAAAGGAAAAAAATGAAAAGAAAAAAGAAAAGAAAAGAAAAGAAAAGGGAAAAAATGAAAAGAAAAAAGAAAAGGAAAGAAAATAATAGAACAGAACACAAAGAAGAAAAGAAAAGAAAATGGGAAAAAAAGAAAAGAAAAGAAAATGGAAAAAAAGAAAAGAAAATGGGAAAAAAGAAAAGAAATGAAAAAGAAAATAAAGAAAAAAGGAAAGGAAAGGAAAGCAGATGAAAGAAGAGAAAAGAAAAGGAAAAGAAAAGAAAAAAGAAAAGAATAAAAGGAAAGAAAAGAAAAGAAAAGAAAAAGGAAAGAAAATAAAATAAAAGAAAATAATAGAACAGAACAAAAAGAAGAAAATAAAATAAAATGGAAAAAAGAAAAGAAAAGAAAAAAGAAAAGAAAAGAAAAGAAAGAAAAATAAAAAGAAAAGGAAAAGTAAAATAAAGGAAAGGAAAGCAAAGGAAAGGAAGAAAAGAAAAGAAAAGAAAAGAAAAGGGAAATAATTAAAAGAAAAGGAAAGAAAAGGAAAGGAAAGGAAATAAAGGAAAAGGAAAGGAAAAAAAGGAAAAGAAAAAAGAAAAGAAAAGAAAAGAAATGGGAAAAAATGAAAAGAAAAAAGAAAAGGAAAGAAAATAATAGAACAGAACACAAAGAAGAAAAGAAAAGAAAATGGAAAAAAAGAAAAGAAAATGGGGAAAAAAGAAAAGAAATGAAAAAGAAAATAAAGAAAAAAGGAAAGGAAAGGAAAGGAAAGGAAAGAAGATGAAAGAGAAAAGAAAAGAAAAAAGAAAAAGGAAAGAAAAGAAAAGAAAAGAAAAGAAAAGAAAAGAAAAGAAAAAGAAAAGAAAAGAAAAGAAAAGAAAAGAAAAGAAAAGAAAAGAAAAAGGAAAGAAAAGAAAATAGAACAGAACAAAAAGAAGAAAAGAAAAGAAAATGGAAAAAAGAAAAGAAAAGAAAATGGAAAAAAGAAAAGAAAATGGGAAAAAAGAAAAAGAAAGAAAAGAAAAGAATAAGGGGAAATGAAAGAAAAGAAAAAATAAAAAGGAAGAGGAAAGAAAAGAAAAGAAAAGAAAAGAAAAGAAAAGAAAAGAAAGAAAAATAAAAAGAAAAGGAAAAGTAAAATAAAGGAAAGGAAAGCAAAGGAAAGGAAGAAAAGAAAAGAAAATCAGACAGTATATTATATTAAATCATTTTTTTATAAACACACACACAGACACACACATTCATATAATTTTCCATCCAGACTTCCAGTATTCCTCTGCTTCAGGAAACAGATGTGTGAAGTTTTATGTAGGAATTCTCCTGCTCCTGTAGCTCCAGTACAAAAAAAAACCAACAAACTTGAGACATCAAAAATAACCGACTTAATTATTATTAAATTATTTATTAACTCCAAGGTAAAAATGTCTAGAGTTTTATCTCTGTTGAATCATTTTCAAAATACTTAAATATTAAAATATTTTAAACATACTGACGTATTAAAACGTGTAAACATGCAGAAATTCAGAGGCATAAAAAGATAAATCTCCTTGTAGCTTGATGTAGAAAAATGTCCTTTTACTGCAAGTTATAATTTCACATTCACTTAGGATTGAGCTAAAGTAACTACATATCAGTGATGTCAAATTTACTGTGTGTACAGAAGTAAATAAAAATAAATAAAAGTGAATATTCAAGTTATTGATAAAAATTTTATTTTGACAACTTGTGGGTGGCTCGAGAACATCTGGTTAGTTAGATTCAATTTTACTCAAATATTAAAGCATTTAATTAGAATAACATTTTTGGGAACCTGAAAGCTCCAAAGTGTGAATGTTTGTGTGTGTGAATGTTTGTGTGTGTGTGTGTGTGTGTGTGTTCTCACCAAACATCAGTCCCTTGCTCTGGGAGGCTGGTAATACTGCTGGGTCGGTCGAGTGCGTCTGGGCTGACCGTCTCCTCCCCGTCTGAACTCCAGAGACGTCTCATAGTAAAGATCATCCTCGTCCTGTGTAAGAGACACCAGATTAACCCATTTAACCAGTACACCATTATTCCATTCAGCAGCACAAGAGAAATCCTTTCAATCTATGATATTTTCAATCTGTGTAAATAAATGAATGATGTTCAGGCTGTGAGTCTGATACAGAGTCAGGACTCTGTGTGTTTTTTCTCCTCACACAATTTTAGTGGTTGAAGAGTTTAAGAAAGCACTTAATGCATCTCAGGGAGCAGAAACAGGTTTGATACCACCATTTACTTTAAAGATAGAAACACTTTCTTTCTGAACCGTTTCTGTTTTTTGGAACTTTTCTATAAATATATCTCCTCTAGTAAGTTAACTTAGTTAAGTTGTCTTTATTTGCATTACAGCACAGAGAAATACTTTCTTCGCATATCCCATCGTTGGGGGTTGGGGTCAGAGGGCAGGGTCAGCCATCATGACATGGCAGCACCCATGGAGCAGGACGGGTTAGGGGCCTTGCTCAAGGGCCCAATGGAGGCAGCTTGGTGGTGCTGGGACTTGAACCCTGATCCTCCAATCAACCACCCAGAGCCTTAACCACTTGAGCTACCACCGCCCCAATGAGATAGGAGAGAGAGCAAATGCAGCTCAGAATCAGAAATGATGCAGTTGAGATTTGGGGAATTCGCAAAGGTCAGCACAGCCTGAGTGCAATGGCTGAGCCTCGCTTTGGGCAAAGCATCTCCTTGATTATGGTATTGCTCCTGCCAGGTAAGTTCAGTAGGCTAGATAAAAACAGAAGCACTTATAAAACACTACAAATTCCTAAAATGCTGATTGACTACTTTTATATGAGCTAATATGAGAATGGGACATGATAAAGATATTCAATTCTGAACATATACACAACCAAACAAGAGCAAATTCCATTTCTGGGCCTCTGGGAAAAAAAAAGAGTTCAACAACAGATGTTAACAGGAGTAAGTCAACAGCCAGCAGCTGCCTGTCAGGGCATGTATGAACGAAACTGAGCAAGATTCACATGAATGTAAATTTGATAAGATTTGTACAGTTGATTTAAAGCTATGTGCATCGTCATCATCATCATCATGTGCTCACCCATGTGTCCACGTGTAGAGGTTTGATATTTTGAAGCAGGACCTCCTCGCAGTTGCCGTAGTCACTGAACACGACCACGGCTGTGGAGCCTGAGGGATGTACCGCGTCAATCACGGCCCTGTAGAACTGCACACGGAGGAACAACGTGAAAAAGAGGAAAATTAACTAAGGTTAAAATAGAGAGAGAACATTAAAACACATTTAACTGGTGAAGCGAACAAGTAAACATACAGAAACAAGCATTTAGAGCTTTTTAAATTGCACTCCATATGCCATTAACCTGCATTTTATTGCTTTCAGAGGGTTACGCTGAACTACAGGAAGGCCTCCTGCCTTCAATTCTGTTTTAGGGGGAAAAAAAGGATTTGGTTCTGCAGGTAGTAAATACTGTTTTAGTGGATAGTAAGGTGAGAAGAAAAAAGGGATGGGAAGGGAAGGAGAGGAGAGGAGAGGAGAGGAAATGAATAAGACAAGAGAGGAAAAAAAGAAAAGAAAAAAGAGGAAAGAAAAGAAAAAGAAAAGAAAAGAAAAAAAGAAAAGTGAAAAGTAAAAAGAAAAAGAAAAGAAAAAAGAGGAAAGAAAAGAAAAGAAAAGAAAAGAAAAGTGAAAAGTAAAAAGAAAAAGAAAAAGAAAAGGAAAAAGAGGAAAGAAAAGAAAAGAAAAGAAAAGGAGAGGAGAGGAGAGGAGAGGAGAGGAGAGGAGAGGAGAGGAAAAGAAAGAAAGGAAGAAAAGGAAAAAGAGAAGAGCGGAAAAAATAAAAGAAAAAATAAATAAAATAAAATAAAATAAAATAAAATAGCTTTTTAAATTGCACTACATAGGCCATTAGTTAAAAAAAAAAAAAAAAATTAGGAAAAAAGTTTTGGTGGTTTCAGACGTCTGTCCTTCAGGAATCTTCTAATCCACAGGAATGTTTGGAGTGAATTAATCTTTTTTTTTTTTTAATGAGAAACTCAGCAGAGCAGAATGACCTGATTTACTGGTAAAAGACTAATAATTTGTTGGTAATAAATCTGTTTCAGTCACTGAAATAAAAACATGTTGATGCTCATTCTACTTGTTTATTGCAAATAAACAATTAATCAGTCTCATCATCTGTAGGCATTAGCGCCGGGTTCATGTTAGAGCAGGTCAGTATGAAGACTTTATACTCATGATACTCAGGATGCCATGACACTGAAGCTGAGTTCGACAAACTTAAAACATAAAATATCATCATCATGCATCAAAGTATCTGGACATTAAACTGACATTCCACTGACCTTGTTGTCCTCCCAGTAAAGTGCAAGGCACTGGTCGCCAGATTTCCAGTTTCCATGGTTACCACTCTCCGCTTGATAAACCACCTCTGACCCTCGTTGAGCTTTGATCGGTCCTGACCTCTTCTTGGGGGCGGAGTTGTAAAAGCTGTTGTTCTTTTGAGGCGGGCCAGAGGTCTGCGGTTTGATGGGACCCGTGCGTCTGGGCTCCGAATCGCCGTTTTGTAGAAGCGTGTTCGGATTCCCGCCTCCTTTAACAAAATGCATCTGCCCCCCAACGTGCGTAACGGTAGAGTCCTTCGTCCCAGGAACCGGGCCAGAATTCCAGTTGCCGGCTGTGTCCCGATCGAAATGGGCGGAGTTAGGTCTGTCTGGCCTGCCTTTCCTCTTGCTGTGTGGTTCGGGTGTTTCCATCACAGCTGATTCTACAGGTTTGTGTCCAAGTGGACCGTTTGCTTGGTTCTTTTTAGGTTGATCGGATCCGCCCCCATGGTCCGGCTCTCTCAGACCCCGGTCTCGTTTTGAGCCCTGGTAAAAGTTCGCAGACTGACCTTGCTGACCTTTTGACCTCTGGTTTCCTGCGGAGGTAGAGTTGGTGTGTCCTCCCTTGGCATCGCGCCTTTCGTCTCTCCGCTGCTCTGCTCCGCCCCTTCCTCTTTTTTCACCGTCGTTCCATCTCTGAGGCTGTGAGGGGATTAGCAGGGGCGATTCTGCAGTGCTGGGTTTGGGGAAATCGCTGTCCCTCTGGAAGCGAGGTGGACGCTCGTTCCTCTGTGTCCGTCCCTCGTTTCGGCTAGGCTGCTTGTTCTGAGAGGCTTCTCTGAAAAAGGGATCAGGATTTTGGATGCCGGTCCTGCTTGGCTGCTCCTGCGCTCTCTGTGGTGGCTGTTTCTTCGTCTCTAGAGGTTCAATTAAAAGTGGAAAACTTTTAAGTGGCTCAAAAAGAAAACCCATTAACTGAGATGTCACATATTCATGCTGAACCTGGGCTACAAAGGCATTTCATTCTACATGTTAAGGCATGTATGTCGAGTGCGATTACGCCTTATGCAGAGTAACGGATGTGGTATGTAGCAGCAGGCTGGGGTTAAGTTTCCTTACATATGACCTAGATTCCTTAGCCCTTGTATCCTTCATTCACACATTTTACGAATATTAGTGACAACATTGCTGTCCACCAGAAAAAGCACATACATTAATCCATATAAACATACACTTAAAAAATCAGGGAGCTTTTATATTTAATAAAAACAGATAAAAAAAATGCAGCTAGAGGCACAGAGTTCCCCCACCCTGTAATAAATTAAAGGACTCTGTGTTATAATTGTAGAGTTACTACACTGGCTGTTTCACTGCCCTCAAATAGCAGACATTCCACTTACCATCAATAGAGAATGCTCCCATTTTAGGCTCCAGGAAGTCAAAGAGCGTGCTAGGCCCCGAGGGTCTCGCTCCTCCATCTTCGCCATCATCCTGCCTGGATCTTCCTCGCCCTCTACCCTTGCCTGATAGAGAGAAATCCAGTGTCATCATATCATCAACAAAAAAAATCATTTTAATTTGACTCTGACATGGTATAAGATTCCACCTATCCAGAAATAGCACGTGAAGCAGCTTAGAGCACTGGAAAATGGAAAGCTCTTATCTGAGGCGAACTGTACGATGATTCTACCTCTGGGCGGCGGGCGACTCGGCTCCACGGGGGCTGCTTTGGCCTGGTTGGCTCCTACAAGCAGGGAGTTAAGTGCTGCTTCCACGTTATTGTTGTTGTCCAGCAGTGCTTGCCTAGCTGCCTCTTTACTGAAACCCATCTCCATGATATCCCTCAAAGCCCGTTCGTCCACCTGGAATTATACAGAACACATGAAGCCATGTCAGTGAGAGGATGCAGAAAAAATTGTGTACTTAAAACTATGTATTATATTTATACTACGTACTTGGTAGTGCATACTATGTAGTATATACCACATACGGAATATGGTGTATTATGTACTTTGTATTACATGTGTACTACAGACTGTACGCATGTAGTATGTAGTACGCATATGTAATACAAAGTACATAGTGGTTACTCAAAAGTGGCTACATACTTAGTAGTGCATACTATGTAGTATATACCACATGCTTATTAGTGTACAGTATGTAGTATGCATATATAATATAAAGAACATAGTGTGTTCTGCAGTCTGTATCAAATACTTAGTAATACATACACATACTACATAGTGTGTTCTACACATTGTACACTGCATACTTTCGCTGTGTATTACATACTGTGGGTGTTGTACACTACATACTGGGTACACATATTATATACTGCAAACCGTAGGCTACCTATGAACTGTACACTACATAGTGTCTTCTGCATGCTACATACTGTGTTCTGTACACTACTGTATACTAAATGCTGTACGCTACATACTGTACACTACATGCTGTACACTACATACTGTACACTACATACTGTACACTACATACTGTACACTAAATGCTGTACACTAAATGCTGTACACTAAATGCTGTACACTAAATGCTGTACACTACATACTGTATACTAAATGCTGTACACTACATACTGTACACTAAATGATGTACACTACATACTGTACACTAAATGCTGTACGCTACATACTGTACACTAAATGATGTACACTACATACTGTACACTAAATGCTGTACGCTACATACTGTATACTAAATGCTGTACGCTACATACTGTATACTAAATGATGTACACTACATACTGTACACTAAATGCTGTACGCTACATACTGTACACTAAATGCTGTACGCTACATACTGTACACTACATGCTGTACGCTACATACTGTACACTACATGCTGTACGCTACATACTGTACACTAAATGCTGTACACTACATACTGTACACTAAATGCTGTACGCTACATACTGTCTACTAAATGCTGTACGCTACATACTGTCTACTAAATGCTGTACGCTACATACTGTCTACTAAATGCTGTACGCTACATACTGTATACTAAATGATGTACGCTACATACTGTACACTAAATGCTGTACGCTACATACTGTATACTAAATGCTGTACGCTACATACTGTACACTAAATGCTGTACGCTACATACTGTACACTAAATGCTGTACGCTACATAATGTATACTAAATGCTGTACGCTACATACTGTACACTACATGCTGTACACTACATACTGTCTACTAAATGCTGTACGCTACATACTGTACACTAAATGCTGTACACTACATACTGTACACTAAATGCTGTACGCTACATACTGTACACTAAATGCTGTACACTACATACTGTACACTAAATGCTGTACACTACATACTGTACACTAAATGCTGTACACTACATACTGTACACTAAATGCTGTACACTACATACTGTACACTAAATGCTGTACATTACATATTGTACACTAAATGCTGTACACTACATACAGTATACTGTACACTAAATGCTGTACACTAAATGCTGTACACTACATATTGTACACTAAATGCTGTACATTACATATTGTACACTAAATGCTGTACACTACATACAGTATACTGTACACTAAATGCTGTACACTAAATGCTGTACACTAAATTCTGTACACTACATACTGTATACTAAATGCTGTACACTACATACTGTATACTAAATGATGTACGCTACATACTGTATACTAAATTCTGTACACTACATACTGTATACTAAATGCTGTACACTACATACTGTATATTAAATGCTGTACACTACATATTGTACACTAAATGCTGTACACTACATATTGTACACTAAATGCTGTACACTACATACAGTATACTGTACACTAAATGCTGTACACTAAATGCTGTACACTAAATGCTGTACACTACATACAGTATACTGTACACTAAATGCTGTACACTAAATGCTGTACACTACATGCTGTACACTACATGCTGTATACTAAATTCTGTACACTACATACTGTATACTAAATGCTGTACGCTACATACTGTATACTAAATGCTGTACACTACATACTGTACACTAAATGCTGTACGCTACATAATGTATACTAAATGCTGTACACTACATACTGTATACTAAATGATGTACGCTACATACTGTATACTAAATGCTGTACGCTACATACTGTACACTAAATGCTGTACGCTACATACTGTACACTAAATGCTGTACGCTACATAATGTATACTAAATGCTGTACGCTACATACTGTATACTAAATGCTGTACGCTACATACTGTACACTAAATGCTGTACGCTACATACTGTACACTAAATGCTGTACGCTACATAATGTATACTAAATGCTGTACGCTACATACTGTATACTAAATGATGTACGCTACATACTGTATACTAAATTCTGTACACTACATACTGTATACTAAATGTTGTACACTACATACAGTATACTAAATTCTGTACGCTACATACTGTATACTAAATGCTGTACACTACATACAGTATACTAAATTCTGTATACTACATACTGTACACTAAATGCTGTACGCTACATACAGTATACTAAATGCTGTACACTACATACTGTACACTAAATGCTGTACGCTACATAATGTATACTAAATGCTGTACGCTACATACTGTATACTAAATGCTGTACGCTACATACTGTATACTAAATGCTGTACGCTACATACTGTACACTAAATGCTGTACGCTACATAATGTATACTAAATGCTGTACACTACATACTGTATACTAAATGATGTACGCTACATACTGTATACTAAATGTTGTACACTACATACTGTATACTAAATGCTGTACACTACATACAGTATACTAAATTCTGTATACTACATACTGTACACTACATACTGTACACCAGGGCTTAAAATGAACTGTGGCTGGTACGTCATTTTAAACACAGCTATTACACGCTGACTGAGAATGAATAAAAAAACCTAGATTTATTTGGAAACGTTTGCTTATACAACCTTAAATCAAAGGCTTGTTATGCAAAGGGAGGAATGTCGTTGACAACTTATCGTCTTATCTCCAGAAGTACTCTAGTTTTATTCACCTTTTAAGACAAACCTGAACTTGTCACCACAAAAGGGTAAATGTTAGCTTTTTGTTTGTTTGTTTTTTCAGATAAGGGTGATACCATCTCATACCAGCTCTCGATACACTCCTTCCGGCTTGGTATCAGCCCCGCTCTTATCTCGCTCCTCTCTTTTTCTCTGGTACGTGTCTCTGTTCTTGGAAGTGGAACCGGGATTTGCGAGGTTGCTCCCCGCGTTGCCTCCGCCGCCAAACGTCCGTGTCTGTACACGAGCAGAGGCAAAAACACAACAGATGTTTATCAAAAGACAAGATTTGCAAACCGATGACAAGCGAAAGTTAAAAGCAATATTTCTCAGTAGAGCAAGCAGACAGATCCATCCAGAACACATCAAATTGGATATTTTAATATCTAAAGAAAAAAAAAAAAAAGAGAGAGAGAGATGGATGGCAGAGTGGAATAATCATTCATTTCCCTAACATAGGAAATTACATTTTTCATTATTCATTTCAAATCAATTTTTTGGCCCTGTGTGAGAATTATGAAGCTCACTCTAGGCCTAGGGCTGAAATTAAACGAATAGACAACCCAATTACTTATTACATTAATAAGTTTTTGGTTGCAAAAATCTCAGCAAATAAATGAATTAGACCAAAGAACCCTTTTTAATATTTCCACATTGCCAAAAGATTTCAGACGAGCCAGAGCAACAAGTTAGAATAACTTGTTCTTAACGAGAGCTGCATAAAATATTCATTTAAATTACTCTGCAATTAACTGCTGCTTTATCAACTGTACAGCAACGCTTGCTAAAGTGCTCTAATGTATGCGATTGTCCACGCAGTGGGACACTATCAGTACTATTTATCAAATGAATGCACTCCATAATTAAAAATGGATACTTGTACACTTAGTCAATTACATTTCCATAACAAAGAAATATAATATTTACCCGATACAAATGAACATGTGTGATTAAGATGGATTTCATGTCATTGGTTTGACTGAAGCCATAAGAACAGGCACAAAAACACTAACTCCGCCCCTTTCTTTAGTGTGGTGTTTTAAAAGCATTAATAAATGAAAATTCGTTTATAAATTCCCTCCATAAACAGTACTGATAACCGATTAGAGCGAGCTGTAACGTCTATGATGTTACACAATATTAAAATCAACCTAGGGTTAGGGTTAAATCAGATTTGAGACTTGGGTACAAGATGGAAAGCTCATGTTGTGAAAATGCACTTTGATGACGCAATATATAGACAACATTTAAGTTTAAAGATATACACCGATCAAGCATTACATACTGAGTATGTTGAGAGGTGAAGTGAATAAGACTGATGATCTCCTCATCATGGCACCTGTTAGTGGGTGGGATATATTAGGCAGCAAGTGAACATTTTGTCCTCAAAGCTGATGTGTTAGAAGCAGGAGAAATGGACAAGGATTTGAGCGAATTTGACGAAGGGCCGAATTGTGATGGCTAGACCATTGGATCAGAGCATCTCCAAAACTGCAGCTCTTGTGGGGTCTGCAGTGGTCAGTATCTATCAAATGTCCTGCAAGTATCATTTAGGTCTTGTGAGTTGCGAGGTGGGGCCCTTACAGGACTTAAAGGATAGGTTAGAAAGAGAGGACAGAAAGGATCTGCTGCTAACATCTTGGTGCCAGATACAACAGCACACCTTCAGGGATCTAGTGGAGTCCATGACGACAGGTCAGGGCTGTTTTGGCAGCAAAAGGGGGACCAACACCATATTAAGCAGGTGGTCATAATGTTATGCCTGATCGGTGTAGATAGGGTATAATGTTACATCTAGTCACCTGTTTCACTCAGAGTATTAAAAAAAAATAATTAAAAAAAAATGCAACAAAAAAATACAGAAAAATCTAAATACTAAAAAAAAAACATTTTTTTAACGCTCATATAAACACCCATTCTCTGAACTTAAACATTTTCATATGAATTAAGTTGAGCAAATGGTCACTGACATGGATGTGTTTAAGATCATGTTAAAATATATGTTGAAAATTACCCAACTTCTAATTGACATCATTTAAATACTACATTCAAGCAGAGCACAGTGCATTTTTCCACCTTGCTCATTATTTGTTACTTTCCCCACCTCTTTGCTTTTGGCTACTTCAGCAATAGCGGCGATCCTCTGCTTCTCAAACTCGTCGTTTTCGTTCACAGCTTTAGAAGCGTTGCTGCTTTGTAGGGTTTTCTTCTGGTCCAGGGTCCTGCTGTCCACCTCGTCCTTACGGACACATTTCTAATAATGGAGAAAAAAAAAGATGAGTCTTGCTGTATGTGTAATAATATTACATAATAGTAATTAATATTATATAAATATCAATATCAATTCTATTAGTATTAATAATAACAATAATAACAATAATATTTTTTTATAATTTATATAAATAATTGTAATAAGTTATTATTAATAATTTCAATAATTTTTATTGTTATTATTAATAATAGTAATTATTATAATAATAATTATTATTATTATTATGGTTTTATTATAGCCTGTAATCTTTTTTTTTTTTTTAAAGAATTTGCTTTAAATGCTTCTCTTACCTGCCCGAAGGGTACAAACGGAGGCGGGCCACCCTCAGCACCAATATTAGTTCTGCTGTGTTTTGCCAAGCTCTGTCAACAACCAGTTTCAGAAAATAAATAATTACTTCCACTGAATTAAGCAGCATGCCCTGTTCTGTGCATGAAACTACTACCAAAAAAAGAAGTTCATATTTCTAATTGTTTAAGTTACTCATACAGCCTGACTCACCCTTTGCAGCTCCCATTTCTCAATCAGGTGATCCACCTCTCCCCCGAGGTCTGCGATCTTGCAATCGTCTAACAACAGAAAGCCGTTTTTCACCGGCACCGTGCCCAGGAGTTTCACTTTGGTTCCAGGTGGAGTGTTCAGACTGCAAGAGGAACATAACCCTCAAATACATGTTTTAATTCTGATTTATTGATCAATAACAAATGGCCAACAACAACAACACAGCATCCTCAAGAATAACTGGGAACAAAAAATAACTGTATAAAATGGAAATTAGACATGGATAGTACACAGATTTTTTTCCCCCCTTTTTAAAACAGGTGACAAAAATGACAGACGACTCGAAGGAATAATTCTAATTAAATGCAAGCAGTGTAATCTCTGAAAATTTTTAAATTGCTCTCCGTGCCTAGGAACTCTGACCATTTCCTGTTTCCTTGGGGTATAACCATGAAGGTGCGCACATTAAAAATCTCTCTCATCATTAACATGGAGAACTTTCACAAGATAAGCACCAAGGAACTTTCTAGACAAAAGGACAAGAGTGTCGACCTGCAGACTCAGAGGAAAGCATTGAATGACTTCTTCATGCCTAAGACTAGGTAGTGAACTCTGATTGACAGGAAGGAAAGAGGGAAAGAGAGAGAGAGAGAGAGAGAGAGAGAGAGAGAGAGAGAAGGATAAGAGACTCCAAGAGCCAGAGACTCAGAGAGTGTCAGAGAGAGAGAGATTTTATTATATATATGTATATATGTATATATGTATATATATATATATATATATATATATATATATATATATATATATATATATAGAGAGAGAGAGAGAGAGAGAGAATCCCTCCCACAGAGCACAACCGATCTCTAAATCAGATGTTGTCATCTGGGTTCGAACTTGTGATCTCACTACAGTGAGATGTTCTTCCTCAAGTACATCATTAACATGTTTGTTGAAAAACAGGACTTTATACACACAAAAGCTTCTGGAAACCGAATCTGGCAGTGGATCACTGATGCTTTGTGGCTGATGGGTAATTAGTTTAATGGCATTATGAAAGATGTTTGCCCAAATGCTGGCTGTCTCTGCCAGAAGGTTAAGAATTTACCCCAGCCAGATCTTTCAAAAAATATCAGTAGTCATAGCTATGGGTGCAGGACACCAGATCAATAATCTGACCAGCTCAGTCTGGAGAACTGACCAGATGAAAACCTGAACTGAAGAAGATAAGATGATTAGCCTTTATTTGTCACATATACATTACTGCACAGTGAAATACTTTCTTCACATATCCCATCCTTGGAGGTTGGGGTCAGAGCGCAGGCTCAGCCATGATACAGCGCCCCTGGAGCAGAAAGGGTTAAGGGCCTTGCTCAAGGGCCCAACAGTGGAAACTTGGCGGTGCTGGGGCTTGAACCCCAAATCTTCCGGTCAACGACCCAGAGCCTTAACCACTTAGAACATGCACAAACACGAGAATATAAAAGCGGTTGGAAATGTTGTGGGAAATGCTATTCAATCCCCTGTTATTCTGACCAGGGGTCATGGGGCTTCAGTACATAGTAATTGTAAGAGTGCAGAATATTTTATTTTATAATGGGTTTGTTTCCACAAAGGGTGCCAATAATTCTGGAACACACTGCTTTCTGCAAAGAATCCACCAGCGCTTTAAGAACACAATGCAGTCTATTTTGAGTGCATTGTGTTTTTTAAGAACCATGCTGTTGAATTTTTTGCAGCCACAATGCGGTCCGAAATTATCGCCACCCTTTTTTTTTTAGGTTGGGGGAAATAAGGGTACTTCATTACCACAGAAAAAAACGAATGCACATTTAGACGGCAGATTCGAACGCGTGCTTTCTTTTATTGCCTGTTCTAAAAAGTAAACCAACCCCCACAATCCCTAACCCCCTTTCTAAATTTCACATCAGCTGTGCAAGTTTAGATTCGAAGCCAGCAGTCTGATTTTTAATTAAAGTGAACTTATCGAAGAGAGAGAGAGAGAGAGAGAGAGAGGGGAGAGGGAGAAACTCAATTTCCCCCTCACAAGCATACCAATAAGCTGTAAGCCAGAGGAGATGAGTAGAAGTGATTATGCCAAAAAATGTTAGCGCATTTGCTCAAATGGACCTTCCTGTTAAATTTCAGTGTGACACGCTGCACTTATGAAAGCACTTATGCTAAAATGTCCCCCTCCTTCCTCCGCTTGACTCTACTGGTCTGCTCAACGATAGGGCCAAGCTCTTCTGGACTTGATCGTTAGAAGCGTCAACCGGGGCAGGATTCGAGCTTCTGATGCGTGACGCTAGCACTCCAATTAGAGCCGTGTTCCTCCACGGTTTCCAGCTGCGGCACAGAAACGAAACTAAAAGAAGGAAGTGGGTCTGACTGGTTTGCTTGGCTAACCTGCTGCATAACACTGTCAAAAGAGCAACCAGGTGATTCTCAGGTGGTCATACTACTACTACTAGGCAAAAACGTGCTGTTAAATTTAGCATTTGTCGAACAAAACACACTGATCTGTGATATCACTCAGATCAACTCCACTGAAAGAACAGAAGCTTTGTGCTGTTTATTTATTTTATTCCTAAGCCTGCACAGATGCAGAACAGAAATAGCATCACGTTGCACTCTCTCTTACAGATAGAACATCTTATCCTTGCAATAAGAAAAGGAAGTCAGGGCACTAAGGAAGTCAGGGTCCAAACCGTAGGAAAACATTTTATTTCTACTGGCCTAAAAATTCCTGCCAGACGGAGTAAACGCTCATTTTCCACATTAACTCGCATGTGTATATTGACAATTGTTTATCATGTGCATGTTCAAGCCATATTTACATTAGGCGACGCCCACAAAACTCCATAAAAGGAAATGCTCACAGAGCTGAAAAGACAAAATGGCAACTAAAAGGTGAAAGTATGCCTCAGCTACTTCAGCACATTAACATTTATGCCTTTATTATAACTTTATGCCTAATTTATGGTTTTTATTTGAATTTTGAGCTACTTTCACAATATTATCACTAAGTTTTAATTGAAAGGAATAAGTGGCCTTGACAGTATAACCTGTGATATTAAATCCTCACCTCGGCTTGAAGAGGTTCACGTTAGTGAGTCTCCTTATACGCAGATTTACACAAAACGTAGGATTGAGATTGCGATGAAATTCTCCTGCAAATGATTGCATTTGCAAAAAAGAAAGGAAATTAGGCTATATGCACTGTTCTGAGTTTTGGACGGTAGCTATACGGAGTATGATTTCAATTAATTTCACAGCCTCCTAGCTTTACCACCGTGTGTGGAAAAAAAAAAAAGAGGCCGGCTATAACACTGGGGAGGAGAACAGTAGGATGTATTATCTCCTGGCCCTGAGGAGGGAGACAGGGATGGATGGAGAGTGAGAGAGGAGGAGTGCATGCATAAAGAGAAGTCTGTTCCTCAGACAAGCGTGGCAGCGCAGTGCTCCAGTCTCCACCTGTACCGGCTGGAACGGAGCCACATCGCCAGCTGGTGCCAGGACGCGGCAGTAAATAAGACACGGGAATGGAAGAGGATTGTCTAGTGGAAATAAGGGGTGAAACGAGTTAAACGAATGTGAGGTGAGGAAAGGCCAGAGGGTCACCATCATCTGTGTTAGGCTACTCACGAACACAAACAGGTCTTGCATACTGATCTCAGATTTCCTTCAGTGAAACTCGATCTGACCAACAAGACTGACCAGGAAGCAAATTATTTCGATCTGCACATCACTGATTTTTAAACAAACAAAATTCAAAAGGTACGTCTTGTAAGGGGGTGTAAACTAAAAAATAAACTATAAACATGTCATTGGCCATGATTGAAAGACAAGCATGTATTAATTCGATCAGATTTCTCTATTGTTATAATTAGCTGCCATAATTGAATATTAATCACTTGATACAAATCGACGCGCTTCTTTTCTGCAAAAGGGTGCCGAAATTTTTGCCACGCATCGTGTTGGGAAATAATGCGGTTTATACACAGGCAGCATTTTTTGGAAAGCATTGTGTTTACATGCCCATGGTGCAGCCTTTGTGACCACAGTGCTCTCCAAAAATGTTGGCACCCTTTGCTGGAACGGCTTGAGCGCTCATTTGCATATTACCAACAATGGTTTTGTTTTTTTCTCTGCAATGCTGGAAAAGCCAGTTTGATTTTTCTTTCCTTCTCCTGTGCTGTGTAACTGCAGTTACGTGTCATTTGTCAGGTCTGAGGCAATCATGAGAGCCGATTGACGGCAGTTCATAAGGTGGTTATGCCTAATTATCGGTCCTGAGCTGAGGCACTTATTCAATCTCTCCCTTGCCACAATCCATTGAGTTTTGCCCTGTGGATATAATTGAGCTAATTATCTTTAATGCAGTTTCGCACATGTAAAAGTCGTAACTACGTGCAACATGAATTTTCTGCGTGTGCTTTAATAGCTCTTTTATTTCGTCAATGATTAATGACGTCACCAAACGAACTACATGAGAGAGCATCGTGCAGAACTGATTTAAAGCCTCGACTGAAAACACGGGTCATTGTGGGGAAAAAAATAAAAATAAAACTGTTCATTCGTGAGTATTCACAAGAGGTGGACTTGAGCAAAATATCCTTAATGGATTCGGACCGAACTCGCCGAACAATTGTGAGGGTCATCTCCATGGCAACACAGCTAACGTGTCTATATGATGAATAGGAATTGTTATGCAGCAGTTATTTGTTGGTGTACTTTTACATGTCTGTATCTACGGCGTTCAAAATGGGAAAAAAAATAAGATAGGACTGCAGAAGCTTAATCGCTGCCTTGCTCCTTTAGGAAAAAGCAGGTATAAATAATGTGATGATGCAGATGATGATGTCTGCCGTTTTAAAATGAGCTTCCTCGTGTCCAATGGCTGCTGAATCCTTACTTAAAGACTTACCTAATTTTTGACAGATGTTTAAACTCCAGCCCTGCGCATGTGGTCTGTCCGTCAGTCATTTGGAGGCGGAGCATTCTGGGAGCAGCCTGGGACTCCTCGTGTTCTTTTGGGGCGGTGACATTGCGTACCTTTAGCACCTGAAGGACGCACGGGCCATTCCACTGAAACACAAAAAACAAAAAACAATGGATGGGTAGCTTAGGACAGATTTGACAGAGGTATCCTAACCTTGAACAACCATGAGTTATCTAACTAAGAGGGAAATCTGAAGAAGTTCATTAAACAAAACAATTTTAACAGCATTCTGAAATCTGATTGGTCGAAAGGTGTTGATTGATTTTCTATAAGAGCAGCTTGGATAGTAGAGCTGGCTGTAATTCCAACCCACCAACCAGGTTTACATTAATGCGCTGGTTTGGATATCTTATTGAGCCGTTACCATAGTAACAGCCCATTCACAAAGACTTTTGGGAGACAGACACAATGCATAATTGAACATGTGATAAAAGTCTTGTTAAGTTCAAGTGAAGAGAAGACGAGAGGCATGATCATTCTTTTATGAATAAAAAAAAGTAATCTTTTGGTGGAAGAGGAATAAAACCTACTGTTCGGCTGTCGATACTGACCGGTATGTGTGTGTATACACAGATCAGGCATAACATTATGACCACCTGGCTAATATTGTGTCGGTCCCCCTTTTGCTGCCCAAACAGCCCTGACCCGTCCTGCACTGTGTATTCTGACACCTTTCTATCAGAACCAGCATTAACTTCTTCGGCAATTTGAACAACAGTAGCTCGTCTGTTAATCGGATCACACGGGTCAGCCTTCACTCCTCACGTACATCAATGACCCTTGACTGCCCATGACCCTGTCGCCGGTTCACCACTGTTCCTTCCTTGGACCACTTTTGATAGATACTGACCACTGCAGACCGGGAACACCCCACAAGAGCTGCAGTTTTGGAGATGCTCTGATCCAGTGGTCTAGCCATCACAATTTGGCCCTTCATCAAACTCGCTCAAATCCTTACGCTTGTCCATTTTTCCTGCTTCTAACACATCAACTTTGAGGACAAAATGTTCACTTGCTGCCTAATATATCCCACCCACTAACAGGTGCCATGATGAGGAGATCATCAGTGTTCTTCACTTCACCTCTCAGTGCTCATAATGTTATGGCTGATCGGCGTATATATGAATACAATCTGGACATCCACCATGTTGGCATCTATAGCGCTTACTCTTAAAAAGAGTCAATTTGATACGGACAGCTCTTTTGTGCCAGTCCCGTTGCATTTTGGGATAGCGCAGTGGTTCCACACTGCAGAATCTCAAGCAGTAGATCATCTGGGTATCTATGTTTTTTTATGAACTCACAGAAGTCAGACTTCTTCTTTGGTGTCCTGCTTTATCTTTAACATCACACCTCTAAATGCTTCACGCCTCACTAGAGCCACTGCAGTCTTAATGTTTATGTAACCTGACTCCTTTCTTTTTACATAAGGTGTACTCGGTTGGCTTGAAATAGGGAATGTGAGATTTTGAAATGTGACAGCCGTTTGGCAAGTCATCAACAAGTGCGATCTTACGCCCACGGCTTTCATTTCCATCTTCTAGCGATTATGTGACCCGAGCATAGAAGAGTACTTCCTGTAGTTTCACTCCATCAAGGTAGGAGGAAAGACGAGGGTTTAAAACAAATAACCATTCACACAATGTCTTATCTTCCTTCCTACAGGGACATCCAGTGGCCACTTTGAGTAATTGGCTAGAATACACACACACACACACTTACCTCCTCCACTCTGCCACTGTTGATATCAGCAGGTAGGAAACCTTTTCCAATAGATCTCAGATCAGTCTGTAAAGAAGGAGAAGCAGGGAAAAAAAATCCATGAGCAATCACACAAAACATCACACAGGAACCAAACGCTTCATGATTTTTGTGTCTGAAAATAATTTAGAATTAGTAATTATAGCAGAGAACTTAACTAGGAGTAAAAGAATGTGGCGTATCTTGTTATGATGAAGTTTACTGTCAGGAAATGTTTATTTATTGGAAGGGGAAGAAAAGAGAGAGAGAGAGAGAGAGAGAGAGAGAGAGAGAGAGAGAGAGAAAGAAAGAAAGAAAGAAAGAAAGAAAGAAAGAAAGAAAGAAAGAAAGAAAGAAGTCCCTTTTAAACATTTAAACAGTTAAAAGATTCTGAAAATTGAATCAAATCGTGAATTGACTCATGTATCAAATAATAAATTGAATTGTGAATCAGTATTTTTCACCCTACAGTGTTAGACATTACTAGACTTACGTTCAGTGCTACATTGATGATGTCACCGAGTACCACCTTCTCTTTCTCTGAAGAGCTTTTGCACTCGTCTATTCCTTCATCTGTGAGATACCTGACAGAAAAGGAAGACAGAAATCAGAGGAACGGCTCACTCACCAGCGCAATCCATTCAGATAACCACTGTATTGCCAAAAGTTTTGGGACACCCTTCCAAATTGAATCCAGGCGTTGTTTTTCAGGGGTTGGGCTCGGCCCCTTAGTTCCAGTTCTTAGTTTCAGCTTCATACCAAGACATTTTGGACAATTTCATGATCCCAACTTGGGGATGACCCCTTCCTGTTCCAACATGACTGTACACCAGTACACAAAGCAAGGCCCATAAAGACATGGATGAGTGAGTTTGGTGTGGAGGAACTTGACTGGCCTGCACAGAGTCCTGATCAACCTGATAGAACACCTTTGTGATGAATTACAGTGGAGACTGCGAGCCAGACCTTCTCGTCCAACATCAGTGCCTGACCTCACAAATGCTCTTCTAGTGGAATGGTCAAAAATTCCCATAAACACACTCCTAAACCTTGTGGAAAGCCTTCCCAGAAGAGTTGAAGCTGTTATAGCTGCAAACAGCAGGACAACTCCATATTACATTCATGTGCATGTAAAGGCAGATGTCCCGAAACTTTTGGCAATATAGCGTATTTCACTTTTCTAGAGCCGTCTACTTTGTAAGCATGTGTTATTTATTAGAGAAAACACAGACTCGGTATCCAGTACTGGTGTCAGATGTAAAATAGGTCATGTGATAATTACCATGTTACCATGACAACCATTGTAGCTACTGTAGTAAAGGAAGCTATCAAGGAACTGACAAAACATGGGTTGAATGAATAGTTCATCACATCACAGAGGGTCATTATTGATACTGGAAAGAATACGGATCTAACTAGAGGAGGACAGTTACCAAAATCAGAGATGGCAAGTGTAACTCTGAGAGAGCATGAGAGAGCCACAGATCAGCTGTGAGAAACAGCTGAGAAGAAAAACTCTATATAATATTATATTTGATCCGGTTTAAGACTCAGCACACGTGGAAAAAGCGTCTCTGGTCAGGTGATAGACTTGGAACTGAACTGGAAACCCGACACAGCTCTTCAGTCAAAATCACCCACTGTGAAGCACAAGGGTGGAAGCATCACGATGCTGGAATGATGGATAGAGCAATCCCAGTAGAAAACTTGATCCGTGTGTGTGTGTGTGAGTGTGAGAGAGAGAGAGAGAGAGAGAGAGAGAGAGAGAGAGAGACAAAACTTGTTCCAAGAGAACTGAAAGAGACTTGAGAATGAAGTGTCTCCGTCCAAGCTGGTAGAACATTGCAGGAAGAACGGGATCAGGATCCAGATGTGCACAGCTGATGGAGATCCATCACTGCAGTCTCGTGGCAGTAATTGCAGCCCATGCTGATACAGAAGAGGCCAATACTTATGCGACCAACAACTGTTTTTTAATTCATGAAAAGTGACAAAGTAAGAAATTTCAGATAATAAGCTGCACGTGCAGCTGAACTGAGGTCTGCTAAAAACGGGTAGATAACCCACAACAGCCGGGGTATCAATAGTAGCAGCACTTAACTAGCTGACGTTGCTAGCGGCTAAGATTAGCGTGCTAACTAGCTGATTAGCTTATGTTAACTATCACCTTAGCCAACTAGTTAGAGTTCTCATAGATGAATGATTATATTAATGCTCCCAGTGCTTCTCTCATTCAGCTAGTGAATCATTTATTAACGTCATTTGTGTAACATTGTACAGCTAGCTAGCTAAGGTTAACCTTCTGTTTTCTTCCCATCAGTATTCCGCCACCGCGCTGTGATTGGATAGTACAATCCTACCTTCTGTACCAGGATTGGCTAACACGTCAAACCCAGAAATGCTTAACCAATTACACGCACGCGAACGCGAACTTCTGCCCAATCCTAGCACCGGAGGCGGGATTTCCCTTATTACGGGTGATGATATGACAACAGCGCTATGAGTAGCTATGCTTTTTTTGCTATCAGCAGCTAGCTTGCTGTAAATACTCACCAGCCTTCCTTAGCGAGCGCTGAGCTCAGCTCCATCATCTTCCAGCTTGTAATGAAACGTCCGTTAAAAGCCAATAATCTATCTAAGTTGCTGTTTTGTCATTATTTACAGCAAAGCCTTTCGTTAACTGTTCAATAACAAAGCTACTCTGCCAAAACAGATTCGACTCCTAAACTTCAGTAACGTCAGAGGTCAAAGTGAATTTGTTCCGGTTCAGTTCTGGAGCCTGCTCAATCCCAGTCACAGAAGTGCACTACATAGGGCTTCATTTACACACTACCTACTGCACTACGGTCAAGTCCACAGTTTGCATGCATGCACAGCATGAACAGGGGCAAAAATAAATAGATTATGTCCAGAAAGTATTATTTTGTATTTTTGTTTTTAGTAATTATCCTCTCTAACTCTATTCATTTATCTTTTGTCATTTATATTAATGTCAGAGGTTCAAGTCCTGACTCCATCCTTAATCCATGTGTTCCCAGTGCATTGAACATTTCCTGTGGGTTCTCCGGTTCCTTCCCTAACTCCTACAACATGTGGTGTAGATTGATTGGCATCTCTAAACTGTCCGTAGTGTGTCAATGTCTGAGTGTGTGAATGATCATGTTACGGACCAACACCACGTCCAGTGTGTCCTCTACCTTGTGCCCAGAGTCCCATTGGATGGACAACCCTGTGTAGGATATGCACCACAGAAAATGGACGGATATTTTCTTCATCATTTTTCTTTTGAATTTTCTCTTCATTTTGTTTGTGTTTTAATTTTATTATTATTATTATTATTATTATTATTATTATTATTATTATTATTATTATTATTATTATTATTATTATTATTATCACCATCATTAATAATAATAATAATAATAATAATAATAATAATAATAATAATAATGGTGATTTTTATATTATTTTTTATTTATATATTTTATTTATTGTTATTGATATTATTATTCTTTTTAGTATTTTTTCTCTTGTCATTTTTTTAAAATTATGCTTCTTTGGTAATGTTTCATTTTGATTTATTAAAATTTTTTCATATTCTAATTGTGTAGTTTTTTCTTTAACATTAAAAAATCATTTATCCTTAATATTCTATTCTTTCATAGGTTTTTTGTCGTTTTTATTTTGCCATTTTTGCTGACAATTTTCTTAAGAAAATTTCTTTTCGCATTATACTTATCATTTTTTTAGTACGTTTTGAGATTTTTATTTACTAAGTGGTTTTTGTAGTCTTTTCCTAAACCTCTTGTCTCAGGACACGTTAAATTGACTCTCTCTTTCTCTCTCTACACGCTGGGGTTAGATAGTTAGATAGTTACAAAGCTTGGATAGCTAAATTGTAGCTAAACGTTACTTGTGCAATGTAGGAACTTCTTTGCCTTCCATTAATGTTTCTCCTTACAGAAAACTTCATCATTTCAACAATTTTAATGAATGTGTTTCTGCTGTACAAGATCCTGTGAATGAAAGGTTCCTATAGAAACTCATACTATAGAACAAGTGCATTAATATCCATTCATCCATTGTCTATACCCGCTTTATTCCTAATTAGGGTCACAGGGATCTGCTGGAGCCTATCCCAGTACACATTGGGTAAAAGGCAGGGGTACACCCTGGACAGGTCGCCAGTCCATCACAGGGCCACACATATAGACAGACAACCACTCACACTCACTCCTATGGGCAATTTAGAATTACCAATCAACCTAATGTATATGTTTTTGGACTGTGGGAGGAAACCGGAGTACCCGGAGTGAACCCACGCAGGCACGGGGAGAACATGTAAACTCCACACAGAAAGGCCCCTGTCTGTTCGAACCCGGGACCTTCTTGCTGTGGTGGCTAACCATTAAGCCACCGGGCTGCCCCAAGTGCATTAATATAAACCTGTGATTTGCAGCTGCACTTCTGTCAGACCTGATACTTTTTTTTACTTTTATTTTAGGATAAAATAAATATATCAGAGCAGAAAAAAATCACAAATTATGTGTAGAGGTATATAATGGGCAGCAGTTGGGCCAGTAAAATGTTTCCCTGACTTTTAACTCATTCTGAGTGATATGGCGGTATCGTCTACATAATATTGTATAATATCACATTTACTGTGACTGACATATGGATATCATATCGTCATATCTTTCAGCCCTAGTGTGTGAGGATTATATTATATGCCTGTACACTCAACAAAAAAAAATTATTCAAGCCTCTCTTAGATATGATACGTTTAAATATAGTTTGCTTTATGAAATAATTTTATCAATTTAAAAAAAATATGTATATTTAATCGCTGTAAGACAAAAAGTATTGTTTCACCTATGAGAGTCATTAACGCAAAGTAAATTGGTTTGTTTAGGGAACCGCCCACTGAGCATGCGCGAGAACAACCATTCACCAGTTAGTGACTTATTTTGAATTGGGATATGGGTGCATCACCATTCTGATGTTGCAGAGGAATTGATTTGTCACAAAAGAAAATATTGTAAACTTTCCTATTTAATCCCAAAATATTCTTTTATACACATGTAATGTTCTTTGATGCATTTTATGTGTTGGTGGGTTAGTAAATTATCGGTTGGGCTGTACATCTGCAGGTATTAGCATAGGTTCACGTTTTTAGCAAACTAACCTGAGTTACATGTGAGATGAAATAATTTCACTATGTTTTATTATTTTAAATGTTTTCTTTAAATAAAATTGTTGAGTTGAATTATTTATTTATTTATTTATTTATTTATTTATTTATTTATTTATTTATTTATTTATTTATTTATTTATTTATTTATTTATTTATTTATTTATTTATTTTTACGTTTTCATTTTATGTCCTTTCAGCGTTGCTGTAAAATCATTGCTGATCTATTCAGAATGTTAGTTTATCCTTTACATTGCCGATTGGTCAAATGAAAAGTTGTCATTGTCACCTCATCAGAATTCCAGCACTTGATTTTGCACCTCTAATGTATTTATTTCATCTTTTGCAGTTTGATCAGCATTGCAAAGCTTCTTGGGACAACCTCCTACTGATGGTGAGTAATTGGTATGATCTGATCTGTATTATGGTCGTTTGTTCGGTGTGATATATGCTTTATTG
Source organism: Hemibagrus wyckioides (assembly GCF_019097595.1). Classification (NCBI taxonomy): domain Eukaryota; kingdom Metazoa; phylum Chordata; class Actinopteri; order Siluriformes; family Bagridae; genus Hemibagrus; species Hemibagrus wyckioides. The sequence goes on from NC_080719.1 coordinate 4,655,112, forward strand.
TCTTTGTTCTCCTTTTAATGACGCACTGCCGAAACCTGCCCAATAAGTGCTGCAGGACCTGAAACCTGGAGAGTGGGTCATGGTGAAGGACTTCCCAAGAAGACCATTTACGGGGCACTAGATTAGTTGACCATCTGATAACACACATACACTCGGACACAACTGATATTAGGAGTCAAGCTAAGTCCCTATGAGTAATCTGGTGTGGCAGATCCTTGGTGAGGTGGGACGAGTGCGTAAACGGGCGTGCCTGCACTCTGAGCACCAATATATGGAAGAAGGGTAAAGTCTCACCAGACAAAGTAGGGTGAAGAGTCACGGTTTTGAAATCTCCTTTCACTGGCAGAGTCACAGAAAGTTGCATCTTCAGTGTCCACATCTCGGAAATTGACACAGTACCAGACATCATGCGTCCTTGGACCCACCACACAGGGGGAGAAGGTGAGCTCAAATGATGAGCCCCCTAGAGGCGGTACTGGAACTGATTATTCCCAAGAGGAGGGGGCGAGCGTCGGGGAACACTGTTTGTGTTTGTGTGCAATATAGTGTTCTGTCGTCGTCTTGCTTCCCCTAATGCTTCAAAAAGAAAAAGCAAAAAAAGTCTTTGAGTGTATTTTTAATCAGCCCGTTAGTGAAGACAGTGCTGAAAACCTGACTACTATGGCATATGGACACCAGATACAACGGTGTTCATGTGTACGACCGCCAGACACTACTGAGATATGAGCACCAAGAGGAGCACCCCGGTGTTGAGACACCTAGCGCAAAGGACACTGTCCAAACGGTCGAAGCATCTGCCTCAGAGGACATTGCCCAGATTGTCAACACTGCTGCCTCACAGAAGGTCCAAGTCGCCAAGTCCCCTTCCCCAGTAGATAATGTGGAAGCTGTTGAAACAGCTGGCCCAGAGGACTCTGTGGAAGCTGTGGAGACAGCTGCCTCAGAGGGAACTGTGGAAGCTGTGGAGACAACTGCCTCAGAGGGAACTGTGGAAGCTGTGGAGACAACAGCCTCAGAGAGAACTGTGGAAGCTGTGGAGACAACAGCCTCAGAGAGAACTGTGGAAGCTGTGGAGACAACAGCCTCAGAGGGAACTGTGGAAGCTGTGGAGACAACTGCCTCAGAGGGAACTGTGGAAGCAGTGGAGACAACTGCCTCAGAGAGAACTGTGGAAGCTGTGGAGACAACAGCGTCAGAGGGAACTGTGGAAGCAGTGGAGACAACTGCCTCAGAGAGAACTGTGGAAGCTGTGGAGACAACTGCCTCAGAGGGAACTGTGGAAGCTGTGGAGACAACTGCCTCAGAGGGAACTGTGGAAGCTGTGGAGACAACAGCCTCAGAGGGAACTGTGGAAGCTGTGGAGACAACAGCCTCAGATGACAGGGTGGAAGCAGTGGAGACAACAGCCTCAGATGACAGGGTGGAAGCAGTGGAGACAACAGCCTCAGAGAGAACTGTGAAAACAGTGGAGACAGCTGCCTCAGAGGGAACTGTGGAAGCAGTGGAGACAACTGCTTCAGAGGAAAAACTGTGGAAGCTGTGGAGACAACTGCCTCAGAGAGAACTGTGGAAGCTGTGGAGACAACAGCCTCAGAGAGAACTGTGGAAGCTGTGGAGACAACAGCCTCAGATGACAGGGTGGAAGCAGTGGAGACAACAGCCTCAGAGAGAACTGTGAAAACAGTGGAGACAGCTGCCTCAGAGGGAACTGTGGAAGCTGTGGAGACAACAGCCTCAGAGGGAACTGTGGAAGCTGTGGAGACAGCTGCCTCAGAGGGAACTGTGGAAGCTGTGGAGACAACAGCCTCAGAGGGAACTGTGGAAGCTGTGGAGACAACTGCCTCAGAGGGAACTGTGGAAGCTGTGGAGACAACAGCCTCAGAGGGAACTGTGGAAGCTGTGGAGACAACAGCCTCAGATGACAGGGTGGAAGCAGTGGAGACAACTGCCTCAGAGGGAACTGTGAAAACAGTGGAGACAGCTGCCTCAGAGGGAACTGTGGAAGCTGTGGAGACAACAGCCTCAGAGGGAACTGTGGAAGCTGTGGAGACAACTGCCTCAGAGGGAACTGTGGAAGCTGTGGAGACAACTGCCTCAGAGGGAACTGTGAAAACAGTGGAGACAGCTGCCTCAGAGGGAACTGTGGAAGCTGTCGAGATAACAGCCTCAGAAGTCAGGGTGGAAGCAATGGAGACAACTGCACCGGAAGATGAAGTGGAAGCTACTGAGACAGCTGCCCCAGAGGAAACTGTGGAAGCTGTGGAGACAGCTGTCCCTGAGGACAACATTAAAGCTGTAGACAAAGCTGTCTCAGAAGTCACAGTTCCAGCTACACTTTAGGTCTGAAACACAACAAAAACTACACACACACACAACAATAACAATATCCTGCATGCTTAATATTACATGCTTAAGATAGTGTATGATAGATTATGGTACTAATCTAGCTGTGTGATTATTATATTGTGTAATAATACTATAATAATAATAATAATAATAAGAAGAAGAAGAAGAAGAAGAAGAAGCAGAAGAATGTCCTGTGTTTCCAGGATGTACCCAAATGTTCACCACCCCAGAAGAGGCTGACCATCTATATGCTAGAGTCAGAAAATTTGATGACCAGATCACAATGGCCAGTGAGTTTCACACACACATACATTCGGTTCGTATACACTCCTGCTCTCCAGCTTAGCATTTTATTCCACTTTTATCGTCACATGTCGACTGAAAACATCTACAAACTCCTGCTTTCAACTGCATTTGCTTTAATGACTTGATATCAGCGCATAGAAAGTCACACCACCCATGCTATCTGATCGGACGCCTCTGTTTCTGTTCTCTCTCGCTCTCTCACACACCTCACACACTAACTCTCTCTCTTTGCAGAGAATTGGACCTACCAGTAGGATAATGACCCGAAGCATATGGCGCAAGCGGTCAAGCAATGGTTCAGGGACAACAATACAAACGTTCTGGAGTGGCCAAGTCAGAGCCCTGACCTGAACCCAGCTGAGAATTTGTGGAGAGAGTTGAAGATCCGGGTCAGGGCTAGGAAGCCTTCCAATCTCCAACAACTGGAGGCTTTTGCGAAGGAAGAGTGGGGAAACATTCATGTTTAGCTAAACAGTGGTTTTGGGAGTAAGAATGTAATTGGTGACAAAATACTAAAGCACTTCCTCACAAACCACCACATCTGATTTCTGATACACACTGATCAGGCATAAATTTATGACCACATGCCTAATATTGTGTTGGTCCTCCTTTTGCTGCCAAAACAGCCCTGACCTGTCGAGGCACAGACTCCACTAGATCCCTGAAGGTGTGCTGTGGTATCTGGCACCAAGATATTAGCAGCAGCTACTTTAATCCTGTAAGCTGCGATGTAGGGTCTCCATGGATCGACTTTTTTGTCCAGCACATCCCACAGATGCTTGATTGGATTGAGATCTGGGGAATTTGGAGGCCAGGTCACCACCTCAAACTGGTTGTGCTCATCAAACCATTCCTGAAACATTTTTGCTTTGTGGCACGGCGCAGTATCCTGCTGAAAGAGGCCACAGCCATCAGGGAATACCGTTTCCATGAAAGGGTGTAGATGGTCTGCAACAATGCTTAGGTAGGTGGTACGTGTCAAAGGAACATCTACATGGATGCAGGAACCAAGGTTTCCCAGCAGAACATTGCCCAAAGCATGACACTGCCTCCGCTGGCTTACCTTCTTCCCATAGTGCATCCTGGTGCCATGTGATCCCCAGGTAAGTAACGCACACGCACCCGGCCATCCACGTGATTTAAAAGAAAACGTGATTCATCAGACCAGGCCACCTTCTTCCATTGCTCCATGGTCCAGTTCTGATGCTCACTTGCCCATTGTTGCCCATTGCTGCCTAATATATCCCACCCACTAACAGGTGCCATGATGAGGAGATAATCAGTGTGATTAAATAATATATTTAAATATTTTAACAAATACAAGACCATTTATGGATTATTGATTCGGACATCAAAACATCTGTAGAACAACATATTTTGAGGTCACTCTAAAATCTAAGGGATCTGTGGGAACTGTGAACTAGCTGACAGTTGGGGTTCGACTCCGGAGATTTTTCTCTTATTCAATGCTTTGTTTAAGAGTCTAGTCTTTTGCACTGTCACACCTTTAAGATCTGCGCACTCAATGCTTTTAAAAATGCAACGTATGTGCCTTTTCACTGGACTTGATGAATACATTACCACTGCAGTGTGTTCTGATCTCCAGTAAAATATTCCTGCTGAACACTATGTCCGAGTCCCCTGGTCTGCTTCAGTGAAGTTCAGTCTTGTCTGCGAAACGGCCGTGAAGCTATAGCTGACCAGTTCCTCTCTTTCTAACTCTCTTGATTAGGACTTGTCTTTTCTTAGGTTCATGCTGTTGGAACTGAAGAGGGGAAATGTGGGTTATTTTATGTCACCCTCTATGTTATCTAAAACCAGTTTGAACCAGATGAAATAACTCCTGTCTCTGCCCCCAATCAGAAGCCTCCACACACTTTTATTTGCTCATTCTATTATTAATGCTTTATTACTGTTTAAGTTTGTTAATTGTAATTAAAAACAGAGAAAGTAATCTTATCCCAACAAACAACAAAGCATGTGGCAAAACTGATTTTTATACTGGCATTCTACTTCACACAAACACTGATTTTCCTGAAGTACACTTGATGTTGAGTCTCAACAAAAGTGGTACTGATTCTGTACAAACTGGGACATGTGGTTCAGTCCAAACTGAAAGAAATAGTTCATGAATCTGTACGTTCTCGGTATAGACTTTTCTTAAATCAACCAGCTTTAGTTTACTTTACATTTTCACACATCTAAACAAGATGCTGAACAAAACAACTGTGATTGGTTGCTTTACATGTCAGACAGATGCCCTCTTGGTCACTGATGGCCTCTTGGTTTAGCTGTTATGAAAGCTTCTTAATTTGGATGAAGCATAAGAGATTCAGTGGAAATATCTGCGTTAGTACCAGAGGAATGGGAAAGTGAAAGTTTTTTTAAATGGTCTAGCGACCCCAAGTGGCCAAATTTCATAAGACTTTGAACATTTTGAGTGGAGCTACAGTATCTGGGGTGTAGCAAAACACTAACTCTAACAGTTAACTCTGGGTCCTTTTGGTCACGTCCACCTGGGAAAAAATGCATTGGGAGAGTTGATAAAATTTGGGCTGGTTTTTGATGCAAATGGCGGGTTTTTATTTTTGACCATAAACATGATATTTTATTAATCTTCCATTCAAACGAACTTTACAATAAAGTATAATATGTAATGTTGATGTTTTAATTATATGTTTCAGTTTAGCCAATAAGGTTCAGGAGAGTCCTGTCCAGTCAGACTTCAATCCTGATTGGTGGGTTGTTGTGATCGTTGTACTCGTTAAGCCAATATCACAAAGTTATTAACAAAGCTGTAAGTGTTTTTAATCATCATCATGTCAAAGTGGGGGAAATATAGAAAGTCCTACCGAAAAGAATGGGAGAGTGACTAAATAGTGCCCTTTACACTAACCCATTTGTTTTGGGTTTTCTGTTTGTTATTGTGTTAGTTATCCCAGTATGCATTTTGGGCTGGTATTTTTTTTAAATGGGCGGGTTTTAAGGCGCTCGGATGAAGAAAAGAAAAGAATCAAGGAGCTTGGAGCATATCGACCCAATTTGCAAATTCAGTAGCAGTCAAGTGATCAACTTTCCAGTGTGTGTGTGTGTGTGTTTTAATGATTACCTTCATTACTGATAATAAACCCACACTGAACTCGAATTCACTGATTCATAGTAGATTTATTGCATGCTTTAACAGCTGACATTCAATAATTTATCTTAGCAGTAATGATACATAATCACCTGATAAATGGTCATTTACAGTCCTGCATTACTAACTAACATTACTACGGTAACGGCTTACAAAAATGCCATATGGAGATCAAAACAATGATCATAAACATATTCAAAATCTATGAGGAGACGTTCAAGTCTTCAGAACAGACGAGTCTATTACAGCTGCTGTAACTAAAGCCATAACAGGAAGTGACGCGTTTCAATCGTTCCATTGCATTAACAGTAACTATAAGTGGATTATTATTTTTTTTTATGAATAAAATTGCAACCTGCTGTGGTATAAGAAAAAATCACTTCAGGACATGCTTTAATAGGAAAATAATCGACTACAGGGTGGAGACAGTGACGCTTCATTCTGAGATGTATTACGTCACCTGGTTGTTGATTATTTTCCTACAGCATAGTGTGTGGTTTCATATGGAGCTCCTTCTAGATGCTTAAACAGCTATTGTGCGGAAGACTTGAAGAATCTGAAGAGTAACGTGTCAGTCACATTGCTGTAACAGAACATATTGAGAAACATCGATCTCTCCTGGAACTGACAGAACCACGAATTTGCAGATCATCGTCTGTTACAAAGAAACAAACAAACAAAGTTATCAGCTGTCTGTCATACGATGTTTATAACATAGCAGTATATTATAGGATGCCTAGATAATAACTCTAATAACTCTGTTTATTCTATCATTTTAGACTATAGAAGCGAGTACAGTTTCCATGGCAACTCGGAGTCTTGAATATGAAAAACGTCATAAGAGAGATGAAATAAACAATCTTGCCTGTGCGTTAGCTGCAACACTGCAGTCCTCCAGGTTCACGCCGCCGTCGTTTCTGCAGGTCGTCTGAGCCGCTTGTACTTCTATGGAGTACTTCACCCGGGCAGGAGGGTAGATCTGAGACACACACACAGACAGACAGACAGAGAGAGAGAGACAGAGAGAAATATATAAAAATCTTATATACTTCTCAAAACCTGTCTTTTTTAACTGACTTCCCTTTGAAAGAGATTTTAATAACACAATTTTTAATAAGATGTTAAAACAGCGCATTATTCTTTTGACTGGATCTGATCAGCTGATGCAGTAAACACTGAAAAATCTTTATTAACAGTCTTTACGAAAGGATAAGGATAGTCCGAGATGAAATCCAGCACTGGAATCTATTCAGACAATAATTTAGCTCCATAATTCTCTAGAAGGTAGGCGTATTACTTTTAAACTCGAATACGTTCGTTTATCAGCCTCGCTGCATAATTTCCCACCTTAAATACGTCTTTTTTAGCTTATTTATTAAAAAATTTAATGTCAGATAATAAATTAGAAATTTATTACAGATATCCAACCAAACTTCCTGTTCCAAATCCAGACATTTGTATACAATATGAAATAAAAAACCTTAAGAAAGGTTGGATTTTGAAAGGAAGGTGACGATGTCACACGGTTAAAGCCTCCAAATTTTCTTACCTTAAAAAAAGTAAACTATAAAATACTTGCAAGCATGCTGTTCCAGAAAAATAATCAACTACAGAAAACCCCAAAGGTGATTATTTTTCCAATAACAGAATGTGTTTTATTTCTCATACCACAGCAATTTGCAGACAATTACATATTTTATTAATTAAAGAATGTCCTTTTTTGTTTATAATAACTAATGTTGTGGTACATCCATAAAACTAGATACATTCTGTACTCAATTACATTACAGCAGGTTTTCTCTCACCTGGAGCCTAATATGCCTGTTATACACCAATCAGCCATAACATTATGACCACCGAGTAACAATGAATAACACTGATTATCTCCTTATCATGGCACCTGTTAGTGGGTGGGATATATTAGGCAGCAAGTGAACATTTTGTCCTCAAAGTTGATGTGTTAGAAGCAGGAAAAATGGACAAGCGTAAGGATTTGAGCGAGTTTGATGAAGGGCCAAATTGTGATGGCTAGACCACTGGATCAGAGCATCTCCAAAACTGCAGCTCTTGTGGGGTGTTCCCGGTCTGCAGTGGTCAGTACCTGTCAAAAGTATCCTTTAAGTCCTGTAAGTTGCAAGGACTTAAAGGATCTGCTAGTGGAGTCCATGCCTCAATGGGTCATGGCTGTTTTGACAGCAAAAGAGGGACCAACACAATATTAGGCAGGTGGTCATAATGTTATGGCTGATCTGTGTAAATTAGATAACTGAAACTTTAAGCTCAGCTTTAGCGTCACGTACCTGTGCAGAGTTAGACAGGATCTCCACGACTTTATACGCATAAGGATAGTTCATCATGCGATTATGATACTCGATGGCAAAATTGGCCGCTTTGACTAAATTTGGGTCGAGGGTTTCAGTCGAGCTGCTCACACACACAATATGAGCCACGAAAACGGCTCCAATGAGACTCAGCGTGGGAGTCATCGTGGCTTAATAGAGATCTGTGGACAGAAAAGTGAATCAAAATCAATCACAAGCTACAAACACTGCACCTGCTGATTCCTCCTGTGTCTTAAAGCCCTGAAAATTGCTGATTTTTGCTGTTTTTACACATCTATAATTTTTCAGATTTCTAGATAAGCTGCAGTTTGTCTTCTTCTAGACTTTTCTAATAAATATAGATCTCTACAATAATGTGCATATCACTTATCATGAAGTTCAGCAACATCAAGTTATGCTTAAAACTCCGCCTATTTCAGATAATTATGTTACCAATTTAAATTTTTCCCCCAAAATCAACTTTTCCTCTATTCAGAAGCACAAAACTCACTGTCTCATTCAATAAAAAAAATCCCTTTTCCGATTTAGAAGGCTACTACAGAATTATTTCTCAAAATTCTCTACAAAAGAGCATCTTTAAGAATCTTTGAGAATAATAAACATTTGCATTCCAACATCATCCCAAGCCTAGACATTTGGTCTTATTTTTTATGCATATTTATACCTGTAAATTAGACACAGCCTCATTTTAATAAATAAATGTAAATAATTCTGTAAGATTAAATAATTAATTAATTAATTAATTACTAGTTCAATGCCAATAGTGTAATTATACACATTAATTAATTAACTATGTAATTAATTAACTTATTTATTTATTTATTTATTAATGCTTATAATAGCACTATTGACATTGAACTAGTAAAGCTGTTTACCTAGTCGTGACTTGTTTTAAACAGTTTAATGACATCAGAAACAAGTGTGCTGAAACATTCACCTTAATCTGACCAGCTACCATAACACAATCTGAGCTGGTAAACTGGTAACCAGTAGATCTTCACAAAATCAAGAAAACATTGCTCAAGATTCCAGCACCAATGATAAAGTAGCTTTTACTGAAATATCCCTACAGTTATGGTTAGGGCTGTAGTAAAGCAGTTAGAAATGTATATATATATATATATATATATATATATATATATATATATATATATATATATATATATATATATATATATATAAAATTTATTTTTCAGTTTAGTTAAAGAAGAAGAAAACCAAAAAAGATACTCACCAGATTAACTGACTTCGCTTAGAAAGAGGTTCCAAATAGCAAACAAAATGAGCCTCTACAACACGACATCAGCGTCCTATTTATCTGATGCTCCTCTAATCCGCTTCACTGAAGCTCCTCTGTTTACACACGCGGCTTTTAGATCGTATTACATCACAGTACAGTATATTCTATTACATTACATTACAATACATTACAGAATTATGCTGACGCACATAAACAGAGCTCAGTTACTTTCCCTATTTACCCAAGCCCACTACTGTAAAGGTAAGGGATTAAAATATATAATGAAGAAGTAAACAAAAACAATCTCCTTACCTCTGTTTAGATTAGACGTCCGATTTGATTCCCGCTTCCGGATTCAGGATCACGTGACCCGTGTGCTTTCAACACAATCCCACGTGGCGTCCTGAACCTGTCAATAAAATAAAATAAAATGAAATGTTATTTATGCGATCACATGACCTGATTGTCCTTCAGCATTATCCTACCTAATGCTTTAAAACTGATATGTTTAAATAAAATGCAATAAAATATAAAACGTAACTGTCTTGTTAGCAGAAAATACAATACGTGGCACGCAAATAAATAAATAAATAAATAAATAAATAATAAATGTATTATTATTATTATTATTATTATTATTATTATTATTATTATTATTATTATTATTATTTTGTGTCTTGAAACGTTTGTTTTAACAAAATGAAATAAAATAATGTTATACCGACATCACCTAACCTTCTTATGTGTGCATCACGACCCCACGTGACACCCTAAAACTGTTAAAATATAATAATAATAATAATAATAATAATAATAATAATAATAATAATAGTAACAATAATAATAACAACATTTTTTATCACCACCCCACGTGGTATCCTGAAACTGCAGTGTTAAACTAATACAGATAAAAAATTAGAAAATGAAATAATGAAAATAAATAAAATGAAATTACGTGATTACGTCACCATGATCATGATCACACGTGGTGCTTTGAAACTATAGTATAAATAAAATTCAATTCAATTCCATTTATTAAATTAAAAAAATAAATTAATAACTCGACTGTATCGTTGAGAAAAAGGTAATGAAGTAAATAAAATAAAATAAAATGTTATTACACAGCCACGTGGCCTCACGTGGTGTATGAAACGTGTCGTTTTGAAATAAAATCGAAGAAATTAAAATTCAGTTTCATAAAATGTAATAAATAAAAATGTATAATATATTTAAAAAAAAAAAAAAAAAAGGTTTAGACTTGATGTTTCTACTGTACCCCATGACTGTACACTAGCACAGAGAGTAGTGTGCACTATGTAGTGTGTACACTCTGATGCAGTGATTATTTCTGCTTTGAATTTTAACACAACTCTTATTGCTCATTATTCCAGCAGGTGGCGTGATACACGGCTAGTTTCTCCTGTTTTTATCTGAAGAAGAAGAAGCGCTCTGAGTTGGTGATTAGTGTGCACTTCTTTCCTCTAAATCAGAAGCCATGCCTGTAAAGAAGGTAGTGATAGTTCCAGGTAATGGAGCAGGAGATGTTGTACACAGTAACTGGTACGGCTGGGTCAATAAACAGATTAATCAGGTATGTAGGATATAAACCTTTAATGTTAACACTTCATCTTTAAGGACGTTTATAATGTCAGGTATTTTCACCCACAACCTTCATTGTTTCTGTTATTGTTATGTTTATGCCCGGTTGCTGATTATTCCCATTCAGCCAGAGCTGAGCGATATGATCAAACAGCAGCAGTTTCGTGATCAGTTATGTCACGATAAACGTATTTACACATATCGCGATACTGCACTTTTCTATCTGTAAACAACAGTTACAAACTCTGAACTCAGCATCATTTTCTAACTTAAGACAATTATTAAATATTACTGAGTTGATAATATAAACAAATGGCTGGTTGGCAATGATATGAGATCACAGCCCCTGTCTAACTACACTGGGATGATATTTATGTCGTATTACACTTCCTTACTTTTCAGAATCTTTTTTATCCTGACATGTGACTGGTCAATAATATATTAATTAGATACATGTAATTAGTAAATGTGTAAGTTAGTTGCTTGTTCTGTGTGTCTGTAGCTCTCCACCTGTCTGTCTGTCTGTCTGTCTGTCTATCGTTCTACATGTCTGTTTTTACCCTCTACCTGCCTATCTATCTATCTATCTATCTATCTATCTATCTATCTATCTATCTATCTATCTATCTATCTACATGTCTGTTGTTCTGACTCTAGCTCTCTACCTGTCTGTCTGTCTGTCTGTCTGTCTGTCTATCTATCTATCTATCTATCTATCTATCTATCTATCTATCTATCAACTTGTCTGTTGTTCTGACTATTTAGCTCTCTACCTGTCTGTCTGTCTAGCTATCAATCCACTTGTCTTTCTGACTCTAGCTCTCTACCTGTCTGTCTGTTGTTCTGACTCTTTAGTCCTCTAGCTGTCTGTATCTGTGTGTCTATATACCTCTGTCTATCTATCTATTTATCTATATCTATTTTGCAGATTCCTGGTGTGTGCAGTGAGCTGAGAAACATGCCAGACCCTGGTACATAAAAATGCATGCAAATATTTTAGAGCTTTTGAACTGTTTATAAGTCAAACTTCAAATGGATTCATTAATGTGTTGATTTGTTGATTGTTTACCTTCTGAATGCTGGAACAGTGACGGCCAGAGAGAGCATATGGCTGCCGTTCATGGAGAAGGAGCTGCAGTGTGACGAGGAGACGGTGATCATCGGCCACAGCTCAGGCGCTGCTGCTGCTATGAGGTAGTGGATATATGATGAAGAAGCTCATCTCATTTGAACAGACTTTGAATTGTCATGGTGTAGAAAATAATATTTAGGCAGAAATAGCACAATCTGGCAACCCTGACCTGATCCTGTATGATCCCAACAAAATCTTTTGTGTAAACTTATCATTTCCAGCATTACTTTTTTTTAAAGATACACTGATCAGCCATAACATTATGACCAGTGACAGGTGAAGTGAATAACATCATGGCACCTGTTAGTGGGTGGGATATATTAGGCAGCAAGTGAACATTTTTGTCCTCAAAGTTGCCTTCAAATCCCCCAGATCTTAATCCAATCGAGCATCTGTGGGATGTGCTGGACAAACAAGTCCGATCCACGCAGGCCCCACCTTGCAACTTACAGGACTTAAAGGATCTGCGGCTAACATCTTGGTGCCAGATACCACAGCACACCTTCAGGGATGTAGTGGAATCCATGTCTCGAGAGTCAGGTCTGTTTTGGCAGCAAAAGGGGAGACCAACACAATATTAGGCAGGTGGTCATAATGTTATGGTGTATATTGTGTTTGGTTTTTTAGTATACTGTATGTTTACTCATATGTTGTGAGTAATTGTTGAACCAATTCGCTCTACAGAGTAGGATCCAGCTTAACTTATAGCTGTTACATTTGGTATTTATAGCACTGATGATTAATTGATAATTAGTTGTTGTTCTTTCGGCTGCTCCCTGTTATGGGTTGCCACAGCGGATCATTTGGTCCGCATGTTTCGATTTGGCACAGTTTTTACGCCGGATGCCTTTCCTGACACAACCCTCCCATTTAATCCGGGCTTGGGACCGGCACTGAGAGTTAACTCTTTAGTGGCTGGGTTAGCTCCCTTCCCGGTAATCGAACCCGGGCCACGGCAATGAGGGCGCGGGATCCTGCCGCTGGATCACAGCTGATGAGTAATTAAGTAAAACTAGTGTAATAGCTTGCTTACTTTTTCCATTTTCCCTCCAAAGAGAAATGGTAGCTCAGATGTTAAAGGATTACACTACTGATCCCAGCAGAAGTGGACAGCCGGGCCCCTGATTATGGCCATTAACCTTCAACTTCTAAGCTGTATCATGACATAAATGTAAATGTTTTAGGTACAGCGAGACACACAAGGTGTTCGGCATCATCCTGGTGGGCGCCTACACTTCCGACCTGGGAGATGAGAACGAGAGAGAGAGCGGTGAGTCTTATCTTTACTTTTCTAAGAGAGTAATAAATACACTGACTTTGCAGCATTAAGCTGTTGATTGTTTAGAAAGTGCTGACTGATTTCCTGTAAGTTCAGCTTTAACAGTCGATGCTTGTTTAAAGTTTGAGGAAGGAGTCTCCAGTGTTAAGCACTTCTTATAACTCGTATCTTACTATATTAAGCCGTTTCTGAGTCATTGCTGGGGTGTAAGATGAATAAAACACATCAGGATGTGCTGCTGTAGTAAAGAACATCAACTCTAGTAACACCTCGTCTCTCATTATTTTCCATCCTGAAGTGTTTCATTCATTAATAAATCACAACAGAAATTTTTCAGTTACGGATAACTTTTCTCTCACTCAGGATATTTCAGCCGGCCATGGGAGTGGGAGAGGATCAGAGCTAACGTGAGACACATCGTCCAGTTCGGCTCCACGGACGATCCTTTCCTGCCGTGGGAGGAGCAGCAGGACGTAGCAGACGGACTGAAGGCAGAGCTTCATAAATACACAGACCGTGGACATTTTCAGAACTCGCGTTTCCCAGAGCTTATCAGCGCTGTACAGAAACTGATAACGGCTGGATAAAGGAATAAAGCTTTGAAGAGAAGCGTGTGTTAGTGTGTGTTCAGTTCTGTTTACACACCACACTTTTATAAAGGACATTTTCACAGTTAAATATCAAAAGGATCAAAGTTTCATTACAATGTTTAGAGGGATTACTTTTAAAATGTATTAATGTTATTTTGGTACCTCTATGTCCAGTGAACCCATTCTGTTTCCTCCAAATACCTGAATAAACCAGATCTTTTTGATTCTTTGAGCAAAACTTGTACACTTCAGAGTAAAAGCCTTCTATTGTGCGAGTTAGAAATCCTAAAATACATCACAAGAGAACCGAGAAACTCGACAAAATCTTCCTTTATATTCTGACTGCACGTAAAAGTTCAAGTTACAAGTAGATTAAACATCATAGTGGTTCTGTCTGTACAAATTCAAGACCAAACACCAAAATACAAAATAAAAAAAAACCCTTAAAATAATCTTAAAAAGAAAATTCAAAACAAACATACTTAGCTACATTAAGGCAAATGTATGTAATTCTCACTTCTCTGAGGATCAGTACTCTTCCACAGTAAATTAAGACTAAGCCATTCAGTGAGCTCATGTAAACATGGTGTTAGGAGCAGCGATGGAGTCGCTGCTAAATCCGAGATGTTCGAGAAGTCCATCCACAAAGAAAAGGTCGTATATACAGATTGTTAATTATGAAGCAGCACGTCATTAAGAAGTTTCTCTGGCCCATTAACTGCATTATATAGACTAGAGAAGGAAGAACGAAGCTCTGAAAATTGTTTTTAATAAAATGTAAATAAATAAATGTTCTGAAATGTAATCAGTTCCATCACTGTTTCTCAAAGCTGCTGGTGGCAGCAGATCATATGACCCATCTGCAAGGGTGCTTTCATACTTCCAAAAGAAGCAGCTTTTTGTACTTTAGGTCACTCCATTCATACAACTCTCTATTCATCCATCCATCTTTTACTCCATCCATCATTACTCTATCCATTACTACATCTAACCATCACTACATCACTCTATTTATTCATCCATCTATCCATCCATTTATCCATCTATCATCCATTCATTACTTCATTCATTCATCCATCTATCCATCCATCTTTCACTCCATCCATCACTCTGTCCATTCATCCATAACTTCGTCCATCCATCCATCACTCCATTTATTCATGCATCTATCCATCCATCCATCAATCTGTCATTGCATCCATCACTTCATCCATCCATCCAGTTTATCCTCATTTGCCTCCTACAATTTTAGACATGATTGGTCAAGAGGATTTAAAAAAAAAAAATTACTACTTACTAAGTAACTACTTAAATTACTATTTACTCTTCTGAAATTTTTTTACGAAAGCTTGGAAGAAATTTGGAAGTGCTCACTTTCGCCCATGTTCCCTCCACCTTGTAGCTACTGTGGTTGAAAGCACCACAGTATGAAAGCACCCTATTGGATGTCCGGTACGTTATTCATGAACAGACTTCCTCCTCATGTGTAGAAATAGTCGAGCTACTTCTATAAAAATTTGACCTACAGATTTCGGTAATGTTCTGACCTTGTACAGACTAGATGTGGTGGAGCAAGTAAACCAAAGTAAACCTCCATCACACAGGAGCCAGAATTAGACTTTGTTTAGCTTCAACAGTGATTCTAAGCAGAACTGAAAACATCGAGTTGTGCTTGATACCTGAGAGAATGAACGTAAGGTGCAAAAGGCTAATACTGAAAAAAACTGGCACAGTCCTAATGCAATTCATATCCTAAAGAAACATTCCACACAGCATTAAATTATCTACAGCAGAAAACATACTTTAGTGTGAGGTTTGGGCTGGTTTAGTTATTTAACCTGAATGCATGCTTGTTTCTGCTTTCTTTCCTTGAAATGAAGTGAATTTAAAAAATAAAAAAAATGTAAAAAGATTCAGCAAAATACAATGTCCTTCCATTAAATACCGTAATGAGAATATGAAAATAGACCTTATGGATGTAGTATAAAAGTCAGTTTTTACATCATCCTTCATTGCATTTTTTGGCAGTTTTATGACTCTAACAAGTAAACAGAAAGCCCACTCTTTGTCCAAATCATGAGAGCAAATCTGCACTGCTCATCCAAATGACCGGACTGTCTCGTAATAATAATAATAACAATAATCCAATACATATGGACTGGCAGGATAATCGTAAAAATATGGATTGTGGATGGAATGTTTCTTTAAATCTATCCTGAAGCAAAACTACGCATCACTATGTAGTTTTTCTTTTCTTCCTTGCTTTGGAGTAACCTCGTCCGAACCAGCCGCCCTGTACTCCCGTCTCTTCAGCTTGACTCGCCGAATCGGACTCGGACTGCTCCGAGGCAGCAGGGGGCGCTAAAATTTTACGGCTGTGGCTGTCCTCTTCATCCAGTCTGAGAGGGGTGGCTAAGCTGAAGATGGGATCCTCGGATCTGTTCGAGTGTGAAAGACACGTTGGTCAATATAATGATACCATAGGTCTTTTAAATGCTTAATTCTGATTGGTTGGAATTCTGAGTGCGACACCACAGAGCTTTAAAATGCTTAATTCTGATTGGTCGGAATTCTGAGTGCGATGCCAAAGAGCTATTAAATGCGTAATTCTGATTGGTCGGAATTCTAAATGTGACACGACAGAGCTTTTGAGTGCTTCATTCTGATTGGTTGGACTTCTGAGTGCGACACCACAGAGCTTTTAAATGCTTAATTCTGATTGGTCGGAATTCTGAGTGCGATGCCATAGAGCTACTAAATGCTTAATTCTGATTAGTTGGAATTTTGAGTGAATAACTCGAGTGATAATCAGAACAAACTTATTTAATAGATATGTTACTATAAATAGACAAAAGGCATGACGTGTCTTAAAAAATAGTGCTGTGTAATAAGAGGAATAAAGCGCTTCGCTATGTGCTTACACTCGAAAATAATCAGCTTCAGAGTGGTAACTTCTTACCTGTTGTAGGACGGAATTTCAACTCCCAACTCTTCCATCAGGATACGCATCACATCATCACACTTTCCATTTATTTTCAGAGTGGCCAAGTCATCTTTTGGTGTCCACTACGAAAAAAAATATATGCAGTTACAGGACCGAATAAACATGGCGACAATAAAACAGGTGAACTGACTTTACCTGAAGGTTGACGATGTACAGCTTGGGTCTCTTAGCAGCCGTTTTTTTCATGCACCACAAGCAGGCGTACTTCTTCAGGACCTGCCGAACCGATGCCAGGCATTAGAGAAGCAACTGATTAAAAAAAATGTTTTTAAATCTAATATTTCATTTATTAGCTGACCTTCAGACTGGAGCCGAGACAGAGGATGAGATCGGCCTTCTCTGCGGCCTCGGCCGCGCCCTTCCAGTTTAACGGCTGCTCCAGGGTTCCCCTCTCACCGAAGTGCACTATGGTGTCCCTCAGCTCTCCTCTGCAGTGAGAGCACCGCCGGCCTGTAGCGTGCCTGTGCAGCCCGGTGCGCTCCGTCACATCGAACAGACGGATGACCTCGCGAACCGGAGAGCACGACACACACACCTGCATAAATTCGGAACATGGATATGGTGCTGTTTTAACCCATAAACATCCGTTACACAACACATTTTCGGACACAGCACACGAAGTTTAGTTGAGTGCACTATGAAGTTGTCTCACCTCGATGAACATGTTCCCATGCAGCTCAGACAGGGCGTGTCGGGGAAGCCCGCTGCGCAAATGAAGACCGTCACAGTTCTGAGAGACCACGTGTTGAACCTGTGCATGAACACACACACACAGAGTTTCACACACAATTTCGATATGTATGTTTTTCTGGCACAGTGGGGACCTTGGATAGCAATGCTGTCTCACAGCTCAAAGTGTCCATACTGGGTTTCTCTGATTCTTCGGTTTCCTCCCACCTCCCAAATCCATGCAGGTAGGTGAACTGACCATGCTACAATGCCCCAAGGTGTAAATTTCAACCAGAGGGTATTTCCACTTCATACACAGTTTCCCAAGAAAGCTCTGAATCCACCACAACCCTGACCAGGATAAAGAATTAAATTTTTAATACATGATGCTCCAACCCTTACAATTCACTGCCTATTAACCTGATCCAAAAAACTAAAATATTTTGAACGCTTCCTGATGGTAAACATGCACAGTTGTATTTCAAGGTGAAAGCCTGAATACCCAATCAGACCATAGTCTATACAGAGTCTTTAGACTGACGGCAGAAGGTCTGGACTCTATAACAGCATTTACTGGCCAAGGACCGCCCAAGAGCTCTTGGATGCTGTTGTAGAAAGGATATTATTTTCTGTCCAGTGTCACCCAAATGAGAAAGAGGTTCCCTTCTGAGTCTGGTTCCTCTCAAAATTTCTTCCTTGTATCATCTCAGGGAGTTTTTCATTGCCACTGTCACCTCAAGCTTGACCATTAGGGATAAAATAGTAACTTTAAACTTCATAATTTTTTATATCTTTATGTTTTTATACTTCTGTAAAGCTGCTTTGAGACAATGACCATTGTTAAAAGCGCTATACAAATAAACTTAATTGAATCGACTGACGCGTAAAGAAAAGTGAAAAAGCTGTGCTGAGAACAGTAAGCCTCATGATTTTTGAGGCACTCACCATTTTGACTTTGTGCAACATCTGGATACACATGTGTGTCAGAGTCGGTTCTGCTTCACTGAGGTCTGAGTGCCTGGCAGAAAGAGAGAAAAATTAGTGAGCGATTTCTTCATCCTGCATGAGAGAGGACATCAGGAGCTCAAATGCAAATGCTGGAATCGCTCGCTCACTCACCTGACAGCGCGCCCCTTCTGCAGCTGAGTCCACACTCCGTTAGGCCCGCGGTAATCCGGGATGGAAGCGGCCTAGCAAACATTAAAAGCATGTTAATATCCTTCATCAAAAGTGCAGTGCATTAAGTCAGAAACTGAAAACATCTGTACCGTGCTGATCCCGGCTCCTGTGTAAACGACAACATGGCGAGCCTGACGCAACGCTTCGGCCAGGTGCCTCGCTTTGGTCCTCAGATCCTCCTCGTTATCAAAGAGCTGAAAGACAAACAGTTCATCGATACAAATGAATGATTAAGGATTTTATATATGAGTAAAGCTGGAAAAATTTCCAGCTATTGAAACAGTCAGAATTAAAATCTAACCTCTTCCTGTTTCCGTTTCAGGATGTTTCTCCGAGCCTGGCGTTTGCACAGCTCTTGCACGGTGTCTTCATGCCCTTGAAGTAAAGCACACTCCTCTTCGGTTCGCTCACATTCGGGTTTCTTTAATATCCTGGCCACCTGATTAAAACATACGAGACACAAGGTTTTTATCAGTATAGCAAAGATAAAGGGTCACTATAAATGTGTGACATGCAGTATGTCTTAAATTCTTCATATAACAACACTTTAGACATTCTGATGGCTGTGTCAGAAATATTGTGTTTCTATACAAATCTCCAGGCATGAGCATGAAACTCCAGAGCTTGCCACATGCGTTAAACATCAAATTCATTATATAAAAGGTCTCAAAAGATTTATATAGGGATTATTCTAAAGGAAAAGACGGACACGTCATCAGGAGAAGCAGGGGAGAAAGTCTGTTATGAATCATGTGAGATGTGTATAAGTTCATATGACTGGTTGAAGCAAACAAAGAGGCTTCTAGTGTGTGTGTGTGTGTGTGTGTGTGAGAGAGAGAGAGAAGAAAATGTGTTGAAGCGAGGATGGATATCAGAATCAAAGCCTGTCCATACAGTCCATATTATTGTGGTGAAATCAATGCAAACACTGGAATATACACCATATGGCCAAAAGTTTGTGCACCCCAGACCCTGACACCCATATCAGCTTGCTTGTCGAAACATCCGATTCTGGATTTTTCCCCTTTGCTGTTACTATAAGCTCCACTCTTCTGGGAAAATTTTTCATGTTTGAACGTGGCTGTGAAGATTTGTGTGATTCAGCTACAAGAGCATTAGTGAGAAAATTTTGGGATGTTTAGGAGACTCCAGTTCCAGTTCGTCCTCAAGGTGTTCGGTGCAGTTAAATCAGAGTCATGGCTCTTTGCAGGACACCCGAGTCCAACCTCCACCTCAATCAGTTTGTTTTGTTCAGCATCGCATCATGTTTAGACCGGCATGCCAGCATAAACTGTTCATTTAAGAAAGTTACTGAGTCTATACCGTGAACTGCACATCTAGAAGAAGAAGAACTGAGGGCATGAAGCCTTTATTATCGCCACACATACATTACAGCACAGTGGAATTCGTTTCTTCGCATATCCCAGCTGAGGACGTTGGGGTCAGAGCACAGGGGCAGCTTTGATACAGCACCCCTGGGGCAGAGAGGGTTAAGGGCCTTGCTCAATGGAGCTTGAACCCCGATTCTCCGATCAACAACCCAGAGCCTTAACCACTTGAGCCACCACTGCCCTACAGTTGTAAATATGAAGTTCCATAAAAGCGTCACAAGGGCTTTGTTTCCAAGTGGACCATTAAAAACACACGACACACACGTCTCCCGGAAATCCCACAGAATCCGACCATCAGATGACGACTTTCAGGATTCGTGTGCCATGTGCATCCGATGTTCAGCTGACGGTTTGTGGGCGTGGCGTCCGAGACTGAGACTGATCAGACTGCAACGAGATTCTGAAGCTCAGGGCCAGTAACGTGAAGAAAGAAATGAGCCAGCCCTGTCCTTCACCTCCACACCGTGTCTTCATGGAGCTCTGTGCTTTGTGCACAGGGGCATTGTCATCACACTGCAGCAGTGTTTGATTCTCTTAGAGCTCCTGAAGGGGAAAAACTACAGCATACAAAGACATTATACACATCTGTATGGGGCAACAGTTTGGTTTAAGAACCACATATGGGGGTAATAGACGGGTGTCCACATACTTTTGGCTAAAAAGTGCAAACATAACATGGACAACTGACCACTTCCGGTGTAAGAGGGGCAGCTGTGTACATTTAATTTACTCCTTTAATCTGGGTCCGAGGAAACAGACAGTTTTACTTACAACATTTATATTGAAATTATTACAATATAAAAAACAAGAAACATTGAATTTATTTTAGAATGTCGTAATAAAGCAGTAATAACAGTCTGGTGCGGGAGTGAGTTAAGGCTAGTGTACCGGTACAACTACATTTGCAGGTTCAAACAAGATGAAATATTTCGTTAACTAATAAATATAGAACAATAGAAATAAATCAACAAGCCAGCTGGTTTGCTTACCAGTTTAAAATTATTTCTTTGAGTCTCCTTCTGAATGAGTTTAGCTTTTTCAAGAGCTTTTCTCTCTGCCCGAGAGAGCCCGCTTTGCTCTGTTTGTGACTCCATACTCGCGACTTCTTTCATTAAGTCCAGGATACAAGCCGGAAAAAGACTTTCAATTACAAAATAAAAGTCACACAGCGATTTTAAAATTCAAAAAAAAAAAAAGAAGAAGAATTAAATAAATCAACTGTAATGATTATTTTGGTTATCATTGCAATGTTGATTTTTTAACAACTAGTTCTTAGTTGTGATTGTTGATTAAGTAAGAAATAACACACTCCATGTGAAGTATTTTTGTTTAACAGCACAGTCTGGAAAAACAGCAATTTGCTGACAATTACAATTAGCCCCTTAGTTCCAGTGAAAGGAACTCTTAATGCTTCAGCTTCATACCAAGACATTTTGGACATTTTCCCAACTTTGTGGGAACAGTTTAAGGATGACCCCTTCCTGTTCCAACATGACTGCACACCAGTGCACAAAGCAAGGTCCATAAAGACATGGATGAGCGAGTTTAGTGTGGAGGAACTTGACTGGCCTGCACAGAGTCCTGACCTCAGAGCGGAGACTGTGAGACAGGCCAAAACTGAGACGTCTGCCTTTACATGCACATGAATTTAATATGGAGTTAAACGCAAGCAATGACATGTTTCATAGACACTCCACACCACTAAATGTTTATGAATGGATAAAAATGGAGTATAATGTATCACTGCTGTAGTATAAAAGTAATAAAGCACTTCATAACATGATGTTATAGGAAAATAATCAACGATGGGGTGATTGGATGAAGCAGAGTTGCTTTAAGTTTTTTTCTCTCTTTTTTAATAACAGCATACTAAAGTAAACAAGCACACATTTGGTATTTTAGACAGAGTATTTTATTCTTTACAAAATTAACTGAGGAATTTTCTTTTCGTTCTTTTCATGTTTTTTAGAGGACTTTTATGTTGAAAGGTACTGATTAAACTTTCAGTCTTCGCCTTGAGGAGGAGAGCCTAGTGAAAACAGGAACATTTGTAGATCGTTAAGTCGTCTGTGTAAAAATAATAATAATAATAATAAAGAGGGGGGGGAAACTAGCGTGACATTATTTTTTAATCTAAATTTAACGGGCTGCAGTGTGTGCGCGAGACACATCTGTGCGCGCATGACCTGACCGTTTGAAAGCGCGTGCTGTTTGAAATTGCGGGCTCTCACGAGCTAAGGCTCATTCGCTAGTTAGCTAGCTAAGTAGCTAGCATTAGCTGCTCAGCTAACAGTCTTCAAAATCGTAAATAGTAACGATAATGAGCTCCAGCACTAAAGTGGTCCAGGTGACTAACGTGTCTCCGAGCGCGACCTCGGAGCAGATGAGGACTCTGTTCGGCTTCCTGGGAAACATCGACGAGCTCAAACTCTTCCCACCAGAGTGAGTACAAAACTGCAGCGTTCTTATGCGGTCCAAGACGTCGCTTTAACGGCGGAATGCCAAACGGATGCCGAATGAAAGACGAGCGCACTACATACGGCGCACGACGCTGGTTCATTTCAACGCACTACGTAGTGCACTCAGTAGGCAGCAGCGAGTCGTTTGGGATTCAGCCAAAGTCTGAGCGTTAGCGCTGCTAGGTTGCGTTCTAGCGAACTGGTGCGCTTATAATACGGTGCAGTAAATGAGTTATAACTAGCCGGAAACTAATAATAATAGTTACTAACGAGTTTATAAATGTAATGTGACTTTTTAAACATATACACATGTTAGATTAACGTTATCATAAATGTTAGATATAGATTCAGTGTAAAATTTATATATTTTCGTCAATAAATACAAATTGAATAACAACAGGATTGTATGTATACCTATATAACTATATATTTATTCACTTATTTGCTTATTTCTCACTTATTTACTCAATATTTATTTATTTTTGCGTTTATTTGCTTATTTATTTCCTCAGTTATTTACATATTTAGTCCGTTATTTACTTGTTTTTTTAATTACGCACTTATTTGCATATTTAGTCAGTTATTTACCCTTTTTTTTTTACATATTTATTTACATATTTGGACGGTTTTGTACGTGTTTATTTATTGATTAATTTAATTGCTTATTTCTTTTTTCTCTCTTATTTAAATAGCTTAATGTAAAAGAATTTTTCATAAAATGTGCTTAAATTATTAAAGTAACGCTCTAGTGTGTTTCCTAACTTAAAGCTTAATAAAAACTATTTATAATGTCAGAATATTTATAATCTTGAATCTAAATGCAACTTTAAACTAGGAAAATTACTAGAAAAGTGCTGTGTATATGATAGAAAGCATTATATTATATATATTATTTAAATACACTGTATTGCCAAAAGTTTTGGGACACACCTCCAATTCATTGAATTCAGGGGTTTGGGCTTAGACCCTTAGTTCCAGTGAAAGGAACTCTTAATGCTTCAGCTTCATACCAAGACATTTTGGACAATTTCATGCTCCCAACTTTGTGGGAACAGTTTGGGGATGACCGCTTCCTGTTCCAACATGACTGCACACCAGTGCACAAAGCAAGGTCCAGAAAGACATGGATGAGTGAGTTTGGTGTGGAGGAACTTGACTGGCCTGCACTGACCTCAACCCCTTAGAACACCTTTGGAATGAATTAGAGCGGAGACTGTGAGCCAGACCTTCAGTGTCTGACCTTACAAATGCACTTCTAGAGAAAATTTCTATGAACACACTCCTAAACCTTGTGGAAAGCCTTCCCAGAAGAGTTGAAGCTGTTATAGCTGCAAAGAGCGGGACAACTCCATATTACATTCATGTGCATGTAAAGGCAGACGTCCCAGTTTTGGCCTGGCTCACAGTCTCCACTCTACTTCATCCCAGAGGTGTTCTATTATGGACCATGTCTTTCTGGACCTTGCTTTGTGCACTGGTGTGCAGTCATGTTGGACCAGGAAGCGGTCATCCCCAAACTGTTCCCACAAAGTTGGGAGCATGAAATTGTCCAAAATGTCTTGGTATGAAGCTGAAGAATTAAGAGTGGAACTAAGGGGCCGAGCACAACACCTGAATTCAATGATTTGCAGAGGTGTCCCAAAACCTTTGACAATATAGTGTAAAAAAACAAACAAAAAAAAGCCTTACTGCTTTGAGTAAATCTATTTAATGATCCATATTTGTCTGTTGATTGTAGAAAGGATAATTGTTTTAGTTTCCATATAGCTCACCAACTTAAAAATCCAACCCTTATTTTTAATATTACTTCTAATAATAACTTAGCTAACTTGTATTCTTTTCTTTTGTCGTTTCCACCTGTACAAAAACATCCGGCTGCACTGCAGTTCAGGTAGGATGTGTAGACGTGGAGCGTCTGTGAGTTATTTGGGATCTAAACTATACGGAAAGTAGAAGATTTATGATGGCTTGATGGGAGCAGGTGTGTCTAAACGTTATACGTACGTTTTGCAAAAGCCTTTATATTTTCTTCCAGTGATTCTCCCTTGCCTGTGACTTCCCGTGTCTGTTTTGTAAAGTTCCTCGAATCTGAATCAGTTGGCGTTTCGCAGCATCTGACGAACACGGTCTTCGTGGACAGAGCCTTGATCGTCGTCCCATTCGCTGAAGGTTTGTGTCTATCCTCACAACAAACATGTCCTGACAAATGAAAGAAAAGTGTATGATCTTAGAAACGAATCTATTTTCTTTACAGTGCTTTGACATACGAGTATGTGTTGAGTGTGTGTTAACGGAAGCCTGGTGTGTTTCCTCTCAGTGCAGTTCTAAACCGAGGTTACGTGAGCGGCTAAACTGAGCCAAAGGACAGAGCTGTAGCGCTACAGATGCCATGTGGTCATGGTTTCTAGATATAAGTACTACAAAATGTCTGTCAGCAGAGCATAGGCTCTAGTGTTGAGTAGAAAAATATCCGCAAAAACCTTATTTGGTTTCTAATCATAATCAATTTGCTATAAAATGTGTGAAAGTAGTGTAAAGTTGGACATAAAGCCAGGATGTAGTTGAATGTGTGCATCTCGTCTTCTGAGAATTCTGATCCTGTAAAATGGACTAAATAAGTGGATTTAGATTAAAACTACATCATACAAAGACATTTGGAACAATTGTGCACAGTTTCAGAGAAGAACCGCAGGCGGGTGTGATGGTCAGTTGTCCACATACTTTTGGCCATGCATTGTAGGTCGACTCTTTAAGCTTTGACTGGAGGGTTCGTAGGTAGCATACGATTATTTCTTGATTATATTCATCAACATGATGTTTAAAAATCTCTATCTATCTGTGTGGTGGCCTGGGAAAGCCGACAAATGATGTAATTTCCTGTTATACACAGTTCTGAGAATTTCTATATTTTATCTCAACCACGAGAAAATCACGTTTAGAAATTTCATTCCAATTCTACTGATGCACAGTAAATGCCTCTGTCTACATTTATAACCTAATCGATTTATGGAAAAGCATTACTGGCAAATAACTAACAGGAAATGAGTTTTCACTCTGATTATCAGCATCATCCATATCAGTCCCTGGCTCTGTTCACGTCTGCCATTAACATGGGGATCGGATCACACGTGGACCGTCGGGACACGTAGCTGAGCACTTATTGATTAGATTTCACTCATCGGTTACATGTCATACATCGTTTCCACTGGAGAAAGGCTGTTATACATATTTATTACATTTTACACCTTCTGCTAAGGAAACCTATAAATGAACGAGAGATGAGATGAATTACACGATGAGAAGCAGCTGCTTTTGTAGCATCACCTTTAACCATTAAACTAGCAGCAGAGCGCTTCTACCAATTCAGCACAATTTCCCATCTCACACTGATGAGGTATTCTCATCCCAGTGGAGCAATGCAGCAGTCGATAGCTTGGTCCTTGTTGCTATACGGGAACGCACCGAAACACGGCTTCTCTTTCATCACCTGAGGTAAAAGTAACTCGCAGGTTACAGACTTCATTTACACCGATCAAGCATAACATTATGAGCAGTAACAGGTGAAGTGAATAAGACTGATGATCTCCTCATCATGGCACCTGTTAGTGGGTGGGATATATTAGACAGCAAGTGAACATTTTGTCCTCAAAGTTGATGTGTTAGAAGCAGGAAAAATGGACAAGCGTAAGGATTTGAGCGAGTTTGACGAAGGGCCAAATTGTGATGGCTAGACCACTGGATCAGAGCATCTCCAAAACTGCAGCTCTTGTGGGGTGTTCCCGGTCTGCAGTGGTCAGTATCTATCAAAAGTGGTCCAAGGAAGGAACAGTGGTGAACCGGCGACAGGGTCATGGGCGGTCAAGGCTCATTGATGCACGTGGGGAGAGAAGGCCGGACCGTGTGATCCGATCCAACAGACGAGCTACTGTTGCTCAAAGTGCTGAAGGAGTTAATGCTGGTTCTGATAGAAAGGGGTCAGAATACACAGTGCATAATGGGTCAGGGCTGTTTTGGCAGCAAAAGGGGGACCAACACAATATTAGGCAGGTGGTCATAATGTTATGCTTGATCGGTACATGAAGTATATATCTGTTTCACCAGTTTGATGTTTCCTAGAAGATGCCAAGGCAATGTTATTAAGTAGCTTTAAAAAAGATTATTTTAACAAATGTCGAAATATAATGTTGGTAGAAAAAGTCAGTTTTGAGTAGAATTCTGTTTTGTTTCGGGTTTTCCCAGGCTTCCACAAAGACTTTCGGTCTAGAATGTTCTCTTCATCCTTTCCATAAAAATCCCCAAAATAAAAAAAGCCTGAGACTCGTATTAATGGTGGTTTTCTGTTTTGTTTTTTTGTTTTTTTTTTTTGTTCTTTGTTGTTGTGTTTTCCAGTCCTGTTTGTCCCTGATTCTACTACCAGTGCTATAAACCAGATCCAGCTGAAAATGTCATCCAACAGTTTTATCCTCTGCAGCCTGCCCTGTTTCTCCGTCTCCCTCTTTTTTTTTTATCTCTGTCTTTATCTCTCTCTCTGTTTCTCTGTGAAATGTTGATTACAGATTCACCCCATGGATTCTCGCACAACGTCCATTATTGTTTTTTTGTGTTTTTTCCCCCAAACTGGGTTTTTGCTGGCATGTCACACTTATCCTCTCCCGCTGGTGTTCCTCACATACACAGCTACACTTATTATTTCAAAATAGCGTCAAAATGGACACCAGCAAAAGCCCCCTGGTGGAAACAAACCAAGCCTTTTTGTTTTGTTTTTCGAATTTCCATAAGGTAGGGTAAGTCAGTCCATCAGTAATGAAACTGTCCATTGATGTTGAATCCGAATCATAAACTCTGTTTTGTCTATTTTGATGTTTTTGTGTGCTTTATAGCGAAGCAGCCGACGTGAGTCGCTTGTTCATAAAACAGCTAATGAAAATTGAAAGCAGCTCCCCTGGACAGCCGGCTGTGTGCTTGCTTACATTTGGTTCATGACTTAGAAAAAGTTCAGGTGATCAAATCTTGGCAGTGTGTCTAGTCATTTTTTATATATAGTAAAATTTGTTAAAAGAAAAAAAAAAAAGGCCCTCAGAAAATCGAGCCTTGATGTAAGTGGAAAAAAAAAATGTAGATGAAATCAGATTGTATTCTAAAGGCTTCTGGGTCTGTTTTACGGGACAGACGTAACGGAGTGAATGTGTCTCTGTCTCCGACCCACAGGAGTGATCCCTGATGAGTCCAAAGCGCTGTCGCTGATGGCTCCAGCCAACGCCGTCGCAGGGATGTTGCCAGGCGGCGGGCTTCTCCCCACACCCACTCCAGTGCCATCTGTGAGCATTTCTCCATCTCTGCTTCTGACACGCTGTTACATTTATTTATTTATTTTATCCATCCTGCTATCTCCTGTGTCTTACAGATTGGTGGTGTTCCTCTTGGCTCCCTGGGTGGGCCTGGCATGGACGCTATGGCAGCTTTAGGTATTCCTGGACCCAATATGAATCCTCAGGTCAGCTTTTCAAAGCTCTTTACAGTTTCTTGGTACGTTATATATATATATTCATGGCACCAAATTCAAATCATCTGTGTTTGTTTGTTTATTTATTTATTTATTTATTTATTTTTAGTCGTTATCGGCGGAGCAGATTATGAAGCTCATGGCATCTATGGATCCCAAGTAAGCCTATGAACAGTTCTGTGTCTTTTAAATAATAGTTTTCAGATATCTAGAATGTTAAAAGGACCTAGAGTTACGAATAGAAATGCTGAAAGATCTCTGAATAAATCGCAATGTTTATGATGTACCCATAGCCATCATACTTAAATTTCCATATACTGCATCCACCTCGTTTTATTCCAACCCGATTGCTTTGTCCTTTGTTATAAGCGCTTGTGTATGCAAAGTGTAAAATGATCATTAGCAGGTCACATGACCACTGACACGGAGTAATGCCCGACATGAAAGTCCACTTCATGTAGTGTCTTTATGGTGAAGAAAGGGCGCAGGACTCTTCCTACACGGGACGTAAATATTTGGACAAGATATATTACAAGAAGCAGTTTTTTATATTGTTACAGATACATTAAAGCACAATTAAATTCTTTTTTTTGCATTTCCAAGCTTTGGAGGTTGGGGTCAGAGTGCCAGGGCAGTTATGATGCAATACCCGTGAAGCAGGGAGGGTTAAGGGCCTTGCTCAGGGTGGCAGCTTGGCAGTGCTAGGGCTTGAACCCTGATCTTGCAACAACTCAGAGCATTAACCACTCGAGCATTATATACATTATCATGTGGGGTTATTCATGCTGGTCATTTTTTGGAAGGACAACTATAGAAAAATCTCTCCAGACAGTTGAACACACATCTGTGTGTGTTGACAAAATCCAAACTGAGTAATGAAGCAATTCAGCCTGAAGGTGGAGCTGTTTTTAGCTGGTGTTCATTTGAATCAACGATACAGTAATCTGAGCTATAGAACAGACATTCTGTAGAAATAAACATTTTGACCAAACCCTTGCTAAATGACCACAGGGTGAAGGAGTCTAGCTTACTGTGTTGCTTTTCTATTACAGGTTAAATCCACTGGCTGCTGGATTAAACCTAAACGCTGGATTAAAGGCAGATGCGTCAAACAAGGAGATTGAAGAGGCCATGAAGAGGGTGAGGGAGGCCCAGTCTCTGATCTCTGCTGCCATCGAGCCTGGAAGTGAGTGCTTATACATCATTATAAGTGTTATTATAGTGGAAAATCTCCCCACAAAGACGTACAGAGCTGTTCAGATGAATTAGACTGTTAGAATCCTTTACGTTAACATGTAGGGTATTTGACAGACGCTTTTATCCACAGCTTCCTTATTCTTAATTATGACCTACTTTAATTTGAGGTATCTATTTAAAAATAAAAACAAACACTGCAAAAAAAAAAGACCAAGTTTATAATATAGTCTAAATGATTTAGTATTTCCTTTTAAAAGATGAAACTAAATCAAAACATGATTAAACCTATTTCTAGATATATTTTACTGTTTCTTCATGTTGTCTTGTGCTATTGGCAGATTATTTTGCTAATTTTAAGCATTCATTTTTTTTAGAAAGAAGCAAAATTATCTGCCAATAGACAAAGAAAATTAATCTTAAATTTTGTTTATTGTTGTTAACTTATACCCTATGTAGTGTGCATCGATAGTGAAGCCATTTGGTATTTAAGCCTGCCTGTTAGTAAAATCTAAAGTATTAAAATCCAGAGCTGCTTCAAAATTTATTAAAATGTGTTTTTCAGATAAGAAGGATGACAAAAGGAAGCATTCAAGGTCAAGTTCAAGGTCACGGAAGAAGAGATCGAGGTCTCGCTCCAAATACAGGTTTGAGAAAACACTTCCTTCGCACTGTTGTGCGCGTCACAGAGTGAGCGTGACCTGGTGGGATTTTGATGCTATTTTGCAAACACATGCTCTGTTGCAGGCGTTCCAAGAGCCGGTCACGGCGACGGTCTCGCTCCAGGAGCAAGAGGAGGTCTAAGAGCCCTCGCCGGAGGAGATCTCACTCTAAAGACAAGAGGAGGCGCTCCAGGTCGAGGTGGGTAGAGTAATAAGGACAGAAAGACTGACAAATAAAACTAGTTCTCACGGTGTGGTGACTAAAGTGATAGAATGAGAGATATAAGGACAGAAAGATAGACAAAGTAGTTCTCATGAGCAAATGTATTTTGATGGACTGTACACTTATCTATCATTGTATTTGTTTTCTTCCTGTAGGGATCGGAGAAAGCGCTCGAAAACCCCACCAAAGAGCTACAGCAGTGGCAGACGCTCCCGCAGCAACAGCCGGTAGGGTCTAAAAAATATAAATATATATATACACACACTGATCAGGCATAACATTATGACCACCTGCCTAATATTGTGTTAGTCCCCCTTTTGCTTTTCGTCGAAGTACGGACTCTACTACATCCCCGAAGGTGTGCTGTGGTATCTGGCACCAATATGTTAGCAGCAGATCCTTTAAGTCCTGTAAGTTACCAGGTGGGGCCTCCATGGACTTCAAGTGTACTTTTTATAGATACTGACCACTGCAGACCGGGAACACCCCACAAGAGCTGCAGTTTTGGAGATGCTCTGATCCAGTGGTCTCACAATTTGGCCCTTCATCAAACTCGCTCAAATCCTTACGCTTGTCCATTTTTCCTGCTTCTAACACATCAACTTTGAGGACAAAATGTTCACTTGCTGCCTAATATATCCCACCCACTAACAGGTGCCATGATGAGGAGATACTCAGTGTTATTTACGTCACCTGTCAGTGTTCATAATGTTATGCCTGATCGGTGTGTGTGTGTGTGTGTATATATATATATATATATTTTTTTTTCCTTTGCCTTGAATACATGACACATCACTGCCTCGTTTCAGAAGAATTTTAAGAATGTATAAAGAGCACTTTAGTCTGTCCAATCTGTACCGCAAGCTTAAAACAAATTCAGAAAACATTTTTCTTTCCCTCTTTTCTTCAGCAAACGCCACAGGAGGAGCCGCAGCATCTCGCACTCACCGAAAAAGTCCAGATCTCCAAAGAGGAGGCTCTCTAGATCTCCATCACCCAGGAGGTACAGCTCGGCTGTTCAGGATTTAAAACAACCTATGACCCGTCATAGAAATAATAATATACCACAAACATATAAAATCGTAACATATTCTGTCTAAACACACTGGAAAGTGGCTTTCTTTATCGTGTTGGTGGACGTAGCATGAAGCAGTGGAAGAATTCATTATGATTACATGGAGAGGAATGGTTTACAGGCTACAGTGCTTTGAAAAAATTAATGCCTTCTGAGCAACAAAATCTATCAGAACCTCGGTTTTAAATGGCTGAAATGTGGACAAGACGGAAACGAGATTTACGAAGGATAAAATAATTGCGAGTGTGCTGTAATGGATAAATAATCAGTGACAAACCCAAGCGTAATTATTTTTCTTTAACAGTACATCATGTGCTGTGGTAGTCTTCATATATAAACATAAGTATGCCTATTATATATGTTTTTT
The DNA here is from genome assembly GCF_019097595.1 of Hemibagrus wyckioides. Taxonomy (NCBI): domain Eukaryota; kingdom Metazoa; phylum Chordata; class Actinopteri; order Siluriformes; family Bagridae; genus Hemibagrus; species Hemibagrus wyckioides. The sequence continues at coordinate 4,686,808 of NC_080719.1, forward strand.
CTTTCATTATTAATGAAAATTCTTTGTTACGTTTAATATTGTGGAACATCTGCAACCCTTCAGAGTGGCTAGAAACCAGCAGCTGGGATTAGTGACTGTTACAACGTGATAACGCCGGAGACTCCTTCCATAAATGTCACCTTCATATGGTTTAAGATTAAAATAAACGTGCAGCTCCACTGTTGTCTGCTCTGAATGTTAAAAAATGAATCAAGGTCTTTAGTCATTGATTAGGATAACGTATCTATCCGATTTCAGGCATAAGAAGGAAAAGAAGAAGGACAAGGAGCGAGAAAGAGACCGGGACAGAAAAGAAGAGCAAAACCGAGACAAGCGAGAACGTTCCACCAGCAAGAAGAGCAAAGACAAAGAGAAGGAGCGAGACAGGAAGTCAGACGGCGAGAAGAGCGACGTGAAGGTGCCTGAAGCGTTACAGTTCTCTGATCTCTGGCTCAAAACCTGCTTTTCTTCTGACTCGTATCTGTCCCGCAGGTGATCCGGGATTACGATGAAGAAGAGCAGGGCTACGACAGCGAACACGAGGAAGAGCGGGAAAGGAGCCCGGACATGGCGCCGTCTCCGCACGCAGACGCCGGGAGAGGAGACTCGGACCAACACAGCGACGAGCAGCAGGACGAAGACATGGACATGAGTGACTGACGGCATGCACAGGAACACCACATGATTCTGTTTTAATAATCTGCTCATGCAACATTTATGGTTCTAAATTAAAAGTGATAGTTGGCCAAAAGTTAAGTTTATTTCATTTTTCCCTTACGGCAGATGTAGTCAGTTAGACCAGACGTGTTTGGTGTTCACAATTTGCTCCTATTGTTTTGTACTGGAATGAGCCAAACAGTATGTTTTGAGTGTGTGTGTGTGTGTGATTGATTCAGATGTTCAAATGTCTGGTTGATCAGCTACATTTGGAATAACAGGAACATTGTGTTAAAGTCACAACTATCACATTAAAGTTATTCGCTGCAGAGCTGACGTTATCGGTGAAAAAAATAAAAATACGATGGGATATTTTCCATCACGTTCTTTTTACGTCACTACATCACCATCCTTACTGCTATACTCACCTGTAACATGTCCTTTTAATTCTTTTAATATCCTGACATCCATCCAGTACCTTTTTTTTTTTTTTTCCCTCCCATGTTTTATTCAGTGTAAAAAAAAAAAAAAAATCTCTCATTGGAGATTTGTGTGCTTCGCATTAAACAAAACTGATCCGCTTTAGGTTTCAAACGTGAATCATTGTAGAAAAATCTGACGTGCTGCGTGGGATTCTTCTTACTGTCGGAAGCTGGGGGAATGAATGTGTTTGCAGGGATGCTATGGAAAAAAACAAAACAAATATCACTGCACTTGGCTTTTTTATTTTTCAATTTTTGATTTTAATTTAAAATTATAACTGCTAATTTTTACTGTGAATATTACTGGTCAATAGGCTTGATATTGATTTGTTTTTGTTTTTATTTTTTAAACGATTCCAGAACCAATAGGAGCAAGGAAAACATTTCTACCATTTCAGGATTAAGAAGTGTGGGAGAGGAAGAGAGAGATGGGGGGGGGGGGATGAAGGGAGAGGTAGGCAGGGAATGATAGGGAGAGGGAAGAAGGGAGGGAGAGACAGTGAGAGGGAGAGATGAAGGGGGGGGGGGAGCGAGAGAGAGAGATATAATTATTCGTCAGCATGCAGTCAGAAGTGTAAACTGAAATTGTAGAGATGGTTCAAATGGTTATCTCGTACAGGTCAGCCTCCTGGTCAGATTAGTTTGATGCATTTTGTTTTGTTGTTTTTGCACAACCATGTGTTTGTTTTGTTTTCCAAAAATCCTGAGATTGTAGATTTCTTTAGCGAATGGTTTAAATTACGGTTATTATTTGCAGTGTTGTGAAAGTTGAAAATAAAAATTGAAGTCTTGTGATTTATTACTGGAGTTTATTTGTGGTGAGAATGGTTTCTGTAACGAGAGTTTCGTCCGAGTCCGAGACACGAAGTCACCAAACTCTTCTAGACTCCAGGAACTAACTAGGGACTTCATATTCAGAGTAATAAAATAAATTTAGGGTGTTAGTGATTCTGGAGAATTCAGTTTTTTCTTCTTTAGCTCTTGATTATACTATAAATTGTATGATTCAGGACTGTGGTTCATTTTAAATCTTCCACATGAGATACCACGAAAAGCCAGTTCCTCTCATGTGGCCAGTCAGATATATATAAGGCTCATGGGATTAATGCTGCCTTCATGTGCTACCAAAATGATCCTACTTCCCACTTCCTAACTGGTAATTACGAGTAAATCTCGTAATTGTACTCATCACTCACATCTTAATTAGCTAGCCGGCGGCATTCAGAAGTGAATCCTTTGCTCATTTGCATATCCAGGCGTGTTTGTGACATCATAAACCGAGCTCATACAAAACCCCGCCCACATTTCAGTTTTATTCAGAAATACACGGACCCTAAATGTACATTAGGACTATATGAGGAGCATAAAAATTTATTTATTTATTATTTTTCCACTGCAAGGTTTGTTTTATAAGCTCAAAGACACAAACAAGGCAATTTATAAATAATAACATTCTGAAAATAAAAATTACGCGAAAAGTGCGATTTGGTATGCGGACATTTTATTAAATACAGTTCGTCGTGAGGGGAAAAACTGTGGCATACAATGCTGTACAACTGGTTTATCCGTGTGTTCGGGTGGAAACGGTCTGGTGTTCAAGGCGCAAACTGGAATAAAACGAAACGAGACGTCCTGAAGCTGTGAAGTTTAAAATACAAATGAAAGAAGAAGAAGAAGTCGTCAAGCAAGCGCCTGTTCACCACACTAACCAGTAGTGTGGTTTGGAAGCATTTACAACATCTGACCCTTGAAAGGCCCAAATCCAGAACAGAAATCCAGTGTAGATTTAAAATAAAAAACAAAAGGGTTACATAAATAAATTCAGTTGCTTGCTGGTGTGAATTTGACCATTTTTCCTTCCCCCCCCTCTCTCTCCACTTCAGCTACACAACAAATAAAACATCCAGTTAAGGAATTTCCCATTTATATCTCATGGGCTGTTCCTCCAAACGTTTTTTTTGTTTTTTTTTTTTACATAATACAATCATAACAGGTTTGTCAGTATAGATGTCTTATCTAAAACGGTGTATATATCTACATCCATCTATCATAAAAACGAAAGAAAGAAAGGTGGTGACGTCCGCTGAGAGTCGTGCCGCTGTCGAACGGGTTTATCTTAAAACTGTACACTGCATTTACAAACCGGCGCCTGATTCTCGATTCGAATCCGCAGGAAATGATCCGATCGGGAAAAAACCTGTGCTGTTTGGTGGAACTCGTGTGGTCCCGTGCGGTCGTGGATGAAAAAGAAAGGAGAGCGAAATCGCAAAAGCGAGGAGGAATCAGTAACAGAAGCATGTCGGTGCAGAGCTCGTCACATCCTGGCTCTGGGGCCGAAATCCTAACAGAGGTATTTACAGAGAATCGTCTTAACCGTACAAAGCACATAGCGATTAGATTACCATTTCGTACGACGCAAAAAAATCCTACTCGGGTCATTTCCTCACTCTTGTTTTCGGAGGTGGAGCGTACAGTCGTGTAACAAAGGTTAATGAAAAGGTGACGGATTTAAATACAGAAGTTGTAATGCCACATTTCCTGCCAGAGTAACATGGAAGCGTTGAGGAGGAGGAGGAGCAGTCTCGACGGATGTGTTGAAGAGAGAGAGAGAGCTAAGCTGGAGCGTCGGCACTCCGAGCCGTGCTCTATCCCTCTTCCCGGTTCATTTCTTAGCTTCGAGAAAGTATTCGCTTCGGCTCGTATATCCCGTAGTCTGTCGCTACAATGTCAGTACAGCGTGATCCCTTTACCACCGATGCGGCACGAGGGTTGTGTGCATCTTTCTGCCCCTCGTATCGGAGCTCAACGACGTGACGTGATCATGGTCGCTTCCTGTTGAGAGGGGAGAGAGTCCGAGCCGAGGAAGGAGAGAGAGATGGAGATGCAGTGGAGAGGAGAGGGAAGAGGAGAAGCAGAAAGAGAAATAAAGAGAGAGAGAGAGAGAGAGGACAAAAAGAAAAAAAAAGGAAATCAGAGATCCGGGAAACGGCTGGGATCCTCTTTGTAGTCGTTCGGGATGGTGAAAATGGACTCCTCGAATTCGTCGTAGCGGAACTCCTGGAACGTGACGGTGGCCGTGATGGTGGGAAACACCGGGATGTCTGGGAAAACAAACAGGAAGTGAGAGATTTCAGGTTGATTCTGTTAACTGTGATCACCTCACCTTTCTTTAACATGTAAGGGCCCTTTTAAAATGTAAATGAGAAATCACCTTATTTATTTATTCATTATTATTATTATTTATATATTAAAATATTATTTAACATATTTGCAGTTAATAATATTTAATTATTTTAAAACCTATAATAATACAATATTTTTTTTTTAAAAATTACACAACTTAAAACTATAATAATATATTTCGAAATATTTTGATCCATAACAAATCACATGGATCTTAAACACACATTTACAATATTTCAGGAAAACAGATTTTTTTTTTTTAAAACAGGTTATATGCATATTTCTGGCCCTGAAATAAGCTCCGCCCCAAGAATCTAAACTCAGCACGATTTTTTTTTTATCTAATCAGGCATCTTGGAAGAAAAAACAAATAGCTTCTTTAAATCGGTTCGTTAGTTTGTCACACTGGGTGTAATAGAGATTTAAATAATTTTTTCGCCCTTTTTTATATAAAAAAATTCTTTTGTACTGTATCAGGATGTCTGAAAAGAGCAAAAAACTAAAAGCTTTTAATGATTTCCTGTAGGATGTACCATCTGGATTTATTTTTTTTATTTATTAAACACTTCCTAGATTTAGTTAGGTCATTAGAATAACCTCTGACGCTTCTTAGGAATAATTATTACAGTAGTGCTTGTAGTAATAAACTAACTTTTTTTTTTTTATTTGTCGTCGTTTTCTTACCTAATTTCACTGGGAAGCCTGGTGGGAGCTTCATCTGAACAAATTCTCTGAGTTTATTAAAGTGCTTGAAAGGTGCAATCACTTCTAATACGTTTAATAACCTGTGAAGAGAGAGAGAGAAAAAAAAGAAAGATTTTAAAAACAAAACTTTTATCTACAGTCACAGGATAATACACAGAGGAGGGTACTGATTCAAAATAATGGGAGGGAGAGGGAGAGAGAGAGAGAGAGAGGGAGGGAGAGGGAGAGAGAGAGAGAGAAGAAAGAAAGAAAGAAAGAAAAAGAAAGAAAGAGAACGAAGGATGAAAGAAAAAGAAAGAAAGAAAGAAAGAAAGGAAGGAAGGAAGGAAGGAAGGAAGGAAGGAAGGAAGGAAGGAAGGAAGGAAGGAAGGAAGGAAGGAAGGAAGGAAGGAAGGAAAGACAAGCAGAAAGAAAGAAAAGAAAGAAAGTTGTTGTTGTTGTTGTTGTTGTTGTTGTTGTTGTTGCTGCGTTGTTGTTGTTATAGCTGGAAGCCAGGAATGGTTGCTGTTGCTGAAAGAAAAGAAAGAAAGAGGGAAGGTAGGAATGGTTGTTGTTGTTGTTGCTGTTGCTGTTGCTGTTGCTGTTGCTGGTGCTGTTGCTGCTGCTGTTGCTGCTGTTGCTGTTGCTGTTGTTGTTGCTGTTGCTGTTGCTGTTGCTGTTGCTGTTGCTGTTGCTGTTGTTGTTGTTGTTGTTGTTGTTGTTGTTGTTGTGCGCGAAGGATGGATGGAAGGAGAGGAAGGACTTGAAAGGAAAGGAAGGAAGGAATGAAGGAAGGAAGGAAGGAAGGAAAGGAATGACTGAAGGAAGGTTGAAACGCTAAGAAAGACAAGCTAGAAAGACAAGCTGAAAGTTGTTGTTGTTGTTGTTGTTGTTGTTGTTGTTGTTGCTTGTTGTTATAAAGCTGCAGTGTTGTTGTTGTTGTTGTTGTTATGAGGGAAGGCAGGGAATGGTTGTTGTTGTTGTTGTTGTTGTCGGTTGTTGTTGCTGGTTGTTGTTGTTATAGCCGCAGTGGTTGTTGTTGTTGTTGTTGTTGTTGTTGTTGTTGTTGTTGTTATAGCTGCAGTGGTTGTTGTTGCTGTTGTTGTTGTTGTTGTTGTTGTTGTTGTTGCTTGTTGTTGTTGTTGTTGTTGCTGTTATGGCTGCAGGAATGGTTGTTGTTGTTGTTGTTGTTATAGCTGCCAGGTTGTTGTTGTTGTTGTTGTTGTTGTTGTTGTTGTTGTTGTTGTTGTTGTTGTTGTTGTTGTTATGGAAGGCAGGAATGGTTGTTGTTGTTGTTGTTGTTGCTGCAGGTAATGGTTGTTGTTGTTGTTGTTGTTGTTGTTGTTGTTGTTGTTATATGGCAGGGTAATGGTTGTTGTTGTTGTTGTTGTTGTTGTTTGTTATAGGCAGGCAGTTGTTGTTGTTGTTGTTGTTGTTGTTGTTGTTGTTGTTATGGTTGTTGTTGTTGCTGTTGTTGCTTGTTGTTGTTGTTGTTGTTGTTGTTGTTGTTGTTGTTAATGAGGAAGGCAGGTTGTTGTTGTTGTTGTTGTTGTTGTTGTTGTTATGGTTGTTGCTGTTGTTGTTGTTGTTGTTATAGCTGCAGGCTGCAGGTTGTTGTTGTTGTTGTTGTTGTTGTTGTTGTTGTTGTTGTTGAGTAGGCTGCAGGGAATGTTGTTATAAAGGTGGTAATGGTTGTTGTTGTTGTTGTTGTTGCTTGTTGTTGTTGTTGTTGCTGTTGCTGTTGTTAAGTTGTTAAGAGGAAGGCAGGGTAATGGTTGTTGTTGTTGTTGTTGTTTGCTATGGTTGTTGCTATGCAGGTTGTTGTTGTTGTTGTTGTTGTTGTTGCTGTTGTTGTTGTTGTTGTTGTTGTTGTTGTTAAAGAAAGAAAGAAAGAAAGAAAGAAAGAAAGAAAGAAAGAGGGAAGGTAGGAAGGAAAGAAAGAAAGAAAGAAAGAAAGAAAGAAAGAAAAGCAGAAAGAAAGAAAAGCAGAAAGAAAAAAAGAAAGAAAGAAAGAAAGAAAGAAAGAAAAAGAAAGAAAGAAAGAAAGAAAGAAAGAAAGAAAGAAAGAAAGAAAGAAAGAATAAGTTAAAGAAAGAAAAGAAAGAAAGAAAAGCAGAAAGAAAGAAAGAAAGAAAGAAAAGCAGAAAGAAAGAAAGAAAGAAAGAAGGAAAGAAAGAAAGAAAGAAAGAAAGAAGGAAAGAAAGAAAGAAAGAAAGACAGACAGAAGGAAACAAAGACAGACAGACAGAAGGAAACAAAGACAGACAGACAGAAGGAAACAAAGACAGACAGACAGAAGGAAACAAAGACAGACAGACAGAAGGAAACAAAGACAGACAGACAGAAGGAAACAAAGACAGACAGACAGAAGGAAACAAAGACAGACAGACAGAAGGAAACAAAGACAGACAGACAGAAGGAAACAAAGACAGACAGACAGAAGGAAACAGACAGACAGACAGACACTCACGACTCGATGCCGAGAGGAAAGTCCTGACTCATGGCGACGGTGGCTTTAAAGTTCTTCTTGCTCTCTTTGCAGACGAGTTCTCTCCCCAGGTGAGGCGCTCTGGAAGACAGATAGAGAGTTGTACAGAAAGCTGTGAGGAATCTGGAGCTGAGGAGAAGTGAAGAGAGCAGAACTGAGGCAGAGTTTAATAAGAAAGCCTTTTATTCAGCGCTGCAGCACAAAACCCCTGATTTACTGCAACACAAATCGATCGCATGCTGATTTACTGGGAAAGAAAAATGAAGATCAGACGCACTTTCCGGTCTCAGCTGTGATGTACTCCTCCCAGGAAATAGTGTTCGGGGTGGGAGCCGTCAGGGACTGGCGTCTCACCGGCTAAACACACACACACACACACACACACAAAATTATGATTCATTCAGCAAAAGACTCATACAGAAGCAGTGTATGTTACAGGTTTACACACTAGACTCGACTCCAGCATCTTTAACCCATCAAATAATTAAAAATTGAGCAATTTGTTGTTTTTTTATTTGCTTTTTCAGTTTTATGTGATGTGAAGGGGAATTTGAATATCCAAGCAACCGGAAACTTATTTTAATGAGCCTTAAAATGGCTGCATTCAGGAAGCTTTATCTTTGTGCGAGTGGGTGTGCGAGTGCGTGTGTGCGAACGAGATCGTGTGTGCGAGTGCAAACAAGATCATGTGTGCGAACAAGATCAAGATGCGGTTGCATGTGAATGTGTGTTACATGCAAATGAGTGTTTTCTTGTATGTGCGTATGCGAATGTGTGTGTGTGTGTGTGTATGCAAATGTGTGTATGTGAATGTGTGTGTGTATGCAAATGCATGTGTATGCAAGTGTGTGTGTATATGCGAATGCATGTTTAATGACAGTAGCCTTTGCTGTACATTTAACACAAAGATCTTCAACTTCTTTCTGCACTTGCAGGCGTTAAAGTAGGAGAAAGAGGGTGGAGGTGGAAGTAGCTGATTTTCAGCCGGGTCTCAGTGTGACTCTGTTCTAAAAAGAACCGGAGGATCCTGCTGTTCTACATTTACAGGAATCTGGGTTAATAACGACAGCGGGGCGGATTAGAGCTGCTCTTTTTCCACCATACTGAGCAAGAAAAACAGGATGAATTGGCTAATCTCGTGTTACTGCAGTTCAGCTGTGCGGAGAACTTCTTGCCTAAAGAAAGTTCTAGAGAGACTCGTTCCATCACACCAGTGAAGAGGATTCCTTTGTTATCTACTGCAGATCTGGTCAGTATGGCAAACCTCTGTGAGATCTGTGCACTGGTTAGAATCCTGTGCCTTTTTGCTGAATAAGCGTTTGACAATTTCCTGTGAGTTTTCACATCATTTAGAGGAAAACGCCTAGAACTCGAATCAGAAGGGGAAACATTTCTCAGCAGTGGAAAAAAAAAGCTGGCGAGAAAACTCTCCAGCAGTCAGCGGTGAAGCTTTTAAGCAAACAAAGCGATTAAAAACCACACACAGTGTCCACTACACCAGTGACATCATCAAGTGCTTTTATATAAAGCCTTAATCCAAACCACAGGGAGAAAAAAGATGACAGACAGAAGTGTGTGTGTGTGTGTGAGTGAGTGTGTGTGTGTGTGAGTGAGGTGGGGTGGGGTGGGGGGGTTAGAGAAAAAAAGGGGTATAGAGTTTATAGATAGACAGATAGATAGATAGATAGATAGATAGATAGATAGATAGATAGATAGATAGATAGATAGATAGATAGATAGATAGACAGACAGACAGACAGACAGGCAGACAGACAGGCAGACAGACAGACTTTGAGTGATAGAGAGATACATATAGTGTGTCTGTGTGTGTGTGAGAGAGAGAGAGAGAGAGAGAGAGAGAGAGGAGAGAAGAGACAAAAATGGGTATAGAGTTTATTGATAGATAGATAGATAGATAGATAGATAGATAGATAGATAGATAGATAGATAGATAGATAGATAGATAGATAGATTTTGAGTGATAGAGAGAGAGAGAGATAGTGTGTGTGTGTGTGTGTGTGTGTGTGTGAGAGAGAGAGAGAGAGAGAGAGAGAGAGAAGAGAAAAAAGGGGTATAGAGTTTATAGATAGATAAATGTAAAAACATCAGAGTCTTACCAATACTAATACATCAATTAATTTAAAATAACCAGAGTAAAGTCTAACATTTATCAGTATTCTAATCTCACCTCAAAGTTCTGCTCGATGAGGTTGCCTCCTTTGCTGAGGCTCTCCATGATAGCCTTGTTCCTCAGAATATCCTCCTCGCTCAAGTGCTCTCTCCGCTTCCTCGACTCCAGAACCAGGCCGTTGACCAGGTAGAAATCCGCCAGGAAGTTCCCGACCCGTTCCTGTAATCGCACCCAGGATTAAAAACCCCTCCTTAAAAAAAAAAAAAAAGGACACACTTTTAGAATTTTCCACCACGGGAACATGGCTCACGGTTTTGTCCTCGCGGAAGAGCCAGCCGCTCTGCGCTCGGGAGAAGGTGATGGATTTGGTGGACAACGTAGCTGAGTAAATGTCGCTGCTCATCAAAATGTCCACCTCTTCCTCGGTCTCCATCTCCGATTCCTGTAACATGAGAAAAAGATGGAGTGAGAAGAGTTCCTCAGTGAAACAAAGACGGAGTAGAGCGTGTGATCATGCTGACCTCGTGGTGTATCCGCTGGTACACTTTCTGCTCGTTGTCCAGCACCACGAAAGACTCAGAGGGAACGGCGTCTCCGTTGAAGATGAAGCTCAGGTCTCCTCGCTGGCATTTCATGTCTGTGAAGTCGATGAGAGTAGTGTCCAACCTGAGAGGAGAGACAGAGAAACTGTCTGCTGTCAATCATTTTCTAGACTCTCCTGGAGGCGGGGCTTAGATTTTTTTTTTTTTACCATTGTCTTAAAGGCATTTTTAAGGTTTATGTTTGAAACAAATGTGGAAAAAAAAAAATCCAAACGTAAATAGTACAATTATAATGCGTATTCTGAATCCTAAAATATTCTACGTATCTTTTACATAAAAATTAATAGTTAGGAGGGGTGTATTTAAAGGTAAAATAGTATTTGAAAAAGAATATAAATTAATTCATCACTTTATCAAAAGTCTATAAAGTACCTGAGAAAATCTGTTTGGAAAAAATTTTCCGATCCAAAACTGTTTGTTTTTGGATCATATCACATAGACTCTATATGGGCCACTCCTGGGGGCGGAGCTTAGATATTATTTCCTAGCCTTAAAGGCATTTGTTTTGTTGTAAGGCTCCTGTCTGAATTTTATTCTACGACAGACGCAAGTTAATGCCTATTCTGAAATGTACTAAAATATTTCTAGTAGCTTTTACATGAAATAAAATTAAATAGTTTCTGCAAACAAGTAGTCATGTTCAGGTTAGGAGAAGAGTGAAAAGATTGGGTTTACGGAAAATGTCAAAGCTTTATCAGGAACGCTATTAAGAATGTAAAATCATTTGTTTCATATATTTCTTGGTCACTGCACCATTCAGTATTATTTCCACAGTATTAATGTCTTCACTAAATTTACAAGACCAGTCTGTGAGCAGGGGTGCACAAACTTTTAAGCGGCATTGTAATACATATAGAAATGACCATCGTGCCGATTCTGGCTGCGCTAGCTGATGTTTCTATAGTAGGAAATATTTATTCAGACCCATAGTGAGCTGAAATTATTGACTGCAGCCTATTTATCGCTGGATAAAGGAAGGTGTTTCTCCGAAGTCGTCTCTAATGGAGTTTAGTAACCTATAGGTCAAGTCTCCCTGAAGCCCCATACAGAAAACCTAACATTTAGTGTCATCGTTTGAAGAGGGGTGTTATGGGTAATGGATCGACATGGATATACTGAGTCACTTTCCACTTCAGCCCACTCCGACACAGGCGCTGATTTCACACTCCAGTTGACGCCACTTGTCATTAGTCATGCTGGAGCATGTCATAAAAAACGCATAAATGAAATAAGCCGGTTCCGGTAAATTCCATAATCAATACTTGTGACTGCTAATGGCTGTCATCATTATTATCCCCCTCCTCGTCATCATCATCGAGGTTTTGTGAGGTCTAATTGCCTCATTTGCCGCATTTCATCCGTCTACCGCACGGAAAATCATGCTGAAGAGACATCTTGTTAAATCAGACAGGCTGTAAAAATCTCTACCGCTGCAGAATCTTCTTCCTTTTCCATCATATAAAGCCGAATCCCAGCACAGGATGTGGGCAGTGCAAGAGACGGGATTTAGCAGAATGAGATGATGCTGGTGTAATCTAACCAGTCCAAGCTCTCTGACAAACACTATAAGACCAAAAGTATCTGGACACTTGTGCTTCATCCTGCATCCTGTTGCCACAAAGTCAGAAGCACGAGTCTTTGTAGGACTTTTCGCAGAGATTTCTCTTCACTGGAGATTCGAACACTGCTCCAGCACAACAACATCGCTGTGCAAAAGCAAAGCACAGAGCTCCATGAAGACATGATGTGGAGGAGTGGAAGAACTCCAGTGTCCGGCACAGAGCCCTGACTCTGACTCGACCCCACTGAACACCGCTGGGATGAACTGAAGCTTGAGCCTCCTCAACATCCCAACATCAGAGTCTGATCTCACTAATGCTCTTGTGTTAGATGAGCACAAATCCACACTCCAACATATAGCGAACATATCGCAGAAAAGTAGAGCTTATTGTAACGGCAAAGACAAAATAAATCCGGAATGAGATTTTCAACAAGCGCATACGGGTATGACAATCAGGTGTCCGTATACTTTTGACCTTATACAGAATGCATTTTGAATCTTGAAGGTTTCAGTCTGCTCTTCACACTTCCACACACTGGTTCCCAGCAAGAAAAGAAAGATTTTAAAACCACTGTGGTGCTGTAAAACACTCACAGCACTGCATTTCTTATTAAAGACCCTTGTGGTTGAACGCTGAAAAACAAAGTTCTACCTTTGCAGCAATCAAAAGCTCTCTTACTGTGAACTTCACACAAGTCTTAGCTATGTTTAGTTAAAAATAAAACAGACATTTTTGCAAAATCTAGAAGTCTTGTCTCACAAAACAGCATTTGTCCACCATGATACTGACCTGATGTTGATTCCCTGCTTGTAGATCTTGCAAGCGTCAGAGGGTAAAATTCTAGAGAGTAAAGGCACTGTTGGGGGGAAAAATAGATAAAAGCCCCTTTAGTGAAAGAACAAACCCAGTCATTTCCTTTAAGCTTTCAATTCAATTCAATTTTATTTGTATAGCGCTTTTAACAACGGACATTGTCTCAAAGCGGCTTTACAGACCATAAGAAACAAAACACAATACAAAAGTCCTAGATGTTAGACAAAATCACCCCTAGTGAGCAAGCCTGAGGTAACTGTGGCGAGGAAAAAACTCCCTTAGATGGTATGAGGAAGAAACCAGACTCAAAACCTCATCCTCATTTGGGTGAGCCCTTTAACGGCACATGGAGGAGAGATGCATCACAGTTTTTAAAGAAGGAACCTGCTTCACCTGTTACGGACGGTTTCTAAGAATATTCACAATTCTTGATTAGATTAATATTGTCTGTGATAATAAATTAAACACACTAAGATTCAATACTATTTCTGGAACTTTCCAAACATCGCTTGATTCACAGGAGTGTTAGGATTTAGACAGAAAGACAAGCTGCAATGATATGACATGTCCACCAGGAGGTGCGAAGTTCCTCTCTGTCAGTTACGCCACTCCCTCTGTGTGTTTTTAAACCGTCTCTCCTCCCATCCCCACCCATCCCTCTCTCTCTCTCTCTCTCTCTCTCTCTCTGCCGTAATCCAGCTGGCCATCGCCGTCCCCTCTGATGTAATCCCGCTCTGCAACGCTGCACTTTCCTCAGTCTAATACACTCGACTGCTGTCCTGAGCTACAGCCACCGCCTGCTAAAATTCAGACTGTATTAGTATGCTGTAAAGCCTCTCACTCACACACACACACACACACACAGAGCAGTCATTACAGAGGTTTTGCCTAAACCATCTGCATTTCAGGAATTTATAAATAAATACATAATCTTACCCCAGCTTTGAAAGTCCCAGTGAAGCTCCAAATAAAAGTCCCCAAGCTGTAAAGTAAAATAAAGAGGTAAAATAAAGAGGTAAAATATACAGCTGCACCAGATAACAATAGTGATTTGTGACTTGTTTATTATCACATGATGTAAATGATATAGCAGTCAAATGTTTTATAAATAATCCCCAAAAGGGAAGGGTGGATTCAGTTTTTCCGTCATACTAAACTCAGCTCTCTCTCTCTAACGCTCTTTCGCTCCTTCCCTCTCTCTCGCTCTCTCTTTCCCTCTCTCACTCCCTCAGTCTCCCTCTCACCCCCCCCTCACTCTCATACAGATGATATAAACACAGCCGGCCTTTAAATGTCCAATGTCTCAGTGACACTCAGACAGCAGATGCTGCAAATTGCAGTCCTCCAAGGGGTTGTGCATGTGTGTGTGTGTGTGTGTGTGTGTGTGTGTGTCCAGCACGCTAAACATGCCATGCTTCACTGGAACACAAACAACATTTTTTTCACGACTCAGTTCAAAACAAGAACCAGTCTGAACACGAAAAAAATCCTGAACTTTCATAATTTTTCCCCTTAAATTGAAAGACGCCTGGGACAAACACAAACACTTATTTAAAAGAGAGAGAGAGAGAGAGAGAGAGAGAGAGAGTGAGAGAGCGTGAAAACGAGAGAGAGAGAGAGAGAGAGAGAGTGCGAAAGCGAGAGAGAGAGAGAGAGAGAGAGAGAGAGAGAGAGAGAGAGAGAGAGTGAGAGAGCGCGAAAGCAAGAGAGAGAGAGAGAAGTGCTTGGATTCGCATTGTTGGTCTGACAGTGTGTTTGGTTAACCAGCTCATCTCTTACAGCTGCAATGAAATCACTCTTCACTCGCGTGTAGCCCAGAGATTTATCAACCATAATAACCAGAGGAAAAAACAGGGTCATTAGAGACATCCGCGTTTAATTTTAGTATTATTTCATCAGATATACGGTGTCTTTCATTTTAATTAGTGCTCCTGAAGGAAATCTGTAGTAATTATGATCGATTGGAATGGGAAGCACAATCCGCGGTATAAATCCGAGAGCTAGGAGGGTCTTCGAGGTGTACGCATCATCACACAGGACAAATACTGACATTCATTATAAGCAGGGGGCGTGGCCACAAAGGTTCTGCTTGACCATTAATCAATATACACACACGTCACTTGACCATACCATAATAGAAGTCAGTACTTCTCAATAACTGATCTAAAATTTATTTTATTTCTATATATTTTATTGTTCATCTCACTTGAGGAAGCACCTTTATACTGAAGAAAAAGTGCGAAAACTCTTTCCTCACAGGATATAACACAAGCTTTATCGACATGTCCAGATCACACAGGATATATGTACATATCTTTAATATTTATTCTGGCCAGTTTATAGAAGGTGAAATGCAGAGCAGTCTTTAGAGACATGTGCACACGTAGGCCGTAAAAACTACTGACCTAAAATTAAAATGGGGGGGGGTACATTTTGGACAGAAATACATTTCATCAAATATAATCGCTATGCCATTATAGATATATTCTTTCTGGATTTTCCTTATAGATAGATAGATAGATAGATAGATAGATAGATAGATAGATAGATAGATAGATAGATAGATAGATAGATAGACAGACAGACAGACAGACAGACAGACAGACAGACAGACAGACAGACACTATTCATCCCAAAGGGAAATTTACACCAAAGTATGTATTTTTTTAAGAATCTGACCTTTTTGGAAGGTTTTCCCTCTCTGTCTTTGACTAAAATGTTTTCCAGAACTTTCTAACTGTTCCGTCTTTTTCCAGACTTGCACTTTCCAATCCTGAACCACAGCGACATGAAAAATGCTGCATTTGTTATGTAAATATTACTTTTGTGTGTCTATTTTTTAAATGCAATGTTTGCCGGTGTACATGTAAATGTAAAGTAAATGTCCATGCCGAGTGCTTAACCAATCAGAAGCCGTGTTCTAAGCCCCGCCCCTGACTTCCATTAGTTCCAGTTGGTGGTAACCTTGAGCAGCATTTCTTCTATATTTGTTACTGCTTTATTTGTCAAAAAAAAAAAAAAAAGCAGTTTTCCTTTGTGGGAACGAGTCAAACGTCCCCACAGGGATAGAAATATCTGACTTGAACTTCTGAGGATATTTGGTTGGGCGCCAAAAGAGACAAATGATTTCCTTTATGGTTACTGAGGTTAAGGTTAAGGTCAGGTGCAGATTAATGCATTAATTAACGGCATTAGTGATTAGTGAACATCCTCGCAAGGATAGTAAGACAAGTCTGTGTGTGTGTGTGTTGCGTCAAACCAAAGATTGCCCAAAGGAATTTGGAGCAGCTCCATGGCTGCACAAGAGTAAGCCAGAGCTTTTTCAGACAACACGCTACGTGCTCAGCTTTCAAACTAAACTCGTCCAGCGAGCGCAATATAGACTGGATGTAAACTCGCAAATAAGGGGCTGAACGAGGGGGCTGAACGGGAGGGAATGAGGGAGGGTGTATGGGAGCTAGGGGGCTGAACAGGTCCTGTGTGTGAGATTTGCTTACCTCCTTAAGGGCTTTGAGGAGCCGAGGCCTCTTGTCCTCTACGCTTTCTCTGGACTGCTGCTTCAGCTTCCGCAACAGTGCTGTGACTGCAAACACAAAAGACGTGCACTCGGGTCAGACGCTTCTCACACTGCAAAGCTCATCGACTTTCCCCACATGCCCACTAAGCTCTAGGCCACAAAAAAACTTTGAGGTTATAATTTCCCATAGAGTTCACCAACACAAACCCAAGCACTCGGGCATTAGCATATTTTTACACCAAGACCGAATTTACCTCGTAAAGCCTCACATAAAATAGCACACCTACTCTGACCTGAACAAAATAAACTATACGTGTAGAAAGCACGAACTCTTATCTTGGACTTAGTAGGGCCACGAGAAACATGCGAGTGAATTGATAGTGAACGTAACTTCATGGAAATCTCAGTCCAAAGCCCTTTAGCTAACAGCTCTGAAGGCGGATCGATGCCCATGCATTCGTTTGCAAGTTCAATGAGGTCATTTAATGCACAGGCATCAATCATTTGGTAAGCAGCATGGGCCTGTTCGGGACTACCAAATAAAGCTTTGCTACCAATTTCAATCTTATTGTACCTTATCTCCTACAAGGTATAGCTCAATATGTATATGTAAGGTATAAAATATTTTTATTAAATGAAAACAATGAACAATGGAGTGGGGTGATGAACAGCAATTTGCCAATGATTACAAAGTATTGATTCAAGACAGACAACTGATCCGGTTTAGTCTCATGGAACGTCTGTAAAAATGCTACTTCCAGTTATTACTTACTTCCTGTTTTCCCTTACACTGTAAACACACACAAACAGTTGGTCAATTCACCAACCATTAGTGTTGTCACGTAATCCAGAAACTTCCTCATCCTAAATATTTGCCCCATGTGGAAAAAAATGTAAAGTTACAGACTGTAACAAAGGACTGAATTGACACTGGAGACTCCTTCCATAGATCAAATCTTTAAAATATCAACAAGCAAAGGTTTTTATAATTTGTTTCTATGGCGCAGTCAAGACATTGTGCATGTAGTTACTATAGAAATGATAAACCCTGAATCCAGACTGATTGTCAACAACTTCTGGCCAATCAGAATGAAGCATTCAAAAGAGGCATATTCCAATAAAGATCATATAGGCATCATTGCTGTACTGACCGTTAAGTTGAAAACCACTTAAACATCTAATCAGCTTCGACTTTGCCAAAGATATAATTTATGAAATTATCTTAATCATAATATAGTTAGGAAAATGTATAGCGAAATTCATGATAAAATTATTCATAAACATCATATATTCCTCCACTAGTCTGAAGCAAATCTATAACCGAAATATCAAATGCCAGCGCTTAACTATATGTCAGTTCAGCTTTAATTAATGTTAAGGTTTCTGCTAAACAATACTTAACAGGAAAAGACGGAATAAACTAATGACCTTGGTAAGCTGAAGGAACAGAACAGCAGCAGCAGGAGCTCTCTTTAGCGCTACAGTTTTCAGCTTAACAACCCTGCAATGAGGAACCCTGGGGAACCAATATGAGCTGGTTTTTAAAATAAACTCGGTTTCGCCGAAGCACTGAGAAAAATTACACGCTTTAGGTTTGGATGTTCCGACATCCGCTCGGAGTTGGATTTGCGTCAGATGTCAGTCAAGGTATAACAGGCTATGTCAGGGATTAAGAAAGGAATGTGGCTCGTTTACATTACAGCACAAAAAAACACCTCCGACAATCTTGCACAGTCTCTGCAGGCCAGTGTCGTTCCAGACAACTCCTAAGTAAAAATTACGTAACAAGATTTGTGCTCTTTGAGATGACCTTGGGGAATAATCAAAGGAGAAAAAAAAAACATGTTTTGATCCACCCAATTAAAAAAAATGCAAAGCATAGCCGTCAGGCTCATGAGGCGGGATACACGGTACACAGTGTATGCTCATACTATCATACATACATACCTTTACCTAATGCTTCAAATTAGCCTTCTGAAAATATAATTGCGATTTGAGAATGTTCATTCATTTACTCTGCAGGTTCACCATTTTCTAAGGTTTAAAATGCTGACCAACAAGCAGGTAAAAAGACAGAAAAATATGCCATTGCAGCAATTTCTTAGATGCAGGTTGGTGGGCAAGTGTAGGCTGGCATGGTGGACCCTCAAGGCAACCTTGGTCCAAGGTTCTTGGGCATTATTTGCTAGATTTCACTCACTATTGGACATTCCTGTTGGCTTCTTGAAAGACGCAACCCATTCCTGGACACTCTTGAAGTAACCCTTTTTCTGGACTTTTCTTGCTAGACGTTGACTATGCCGAGGTCCGTGTTAGACTGTAAGTGCTTTCTTAGGTGCTCATCAATAGATTTGCCAGCTCTTGGATACTCCTGGCATGATATAACCCACACTTGTGTGCTCATGGGCACTCCTTGCTAGACTTCTCTTACTCTTGGACACTACTGGGGGCTTCTTGATACATAACCTAATCTTGGACACTCTGGATGCAACCCTTCTCCTGGACCCTTCTTGCTTGCCGTTGACTATGCCTAGATCCGTGTTAGTCCATGGTGCACATCAACAGACTCTGCTAGATCTTGCAGACTCCTGGCCTGATATAACCCACCCTTGCCTGCCTGTGGGTACTCCTAGATCCGTGTTAGTCCATTTTGCACATCAATAGACTTTGCTTACTCTTGGACACTCCTGGTTGCTTCTTGATAGACACTGCCCAATCTTGGACACACGATGCTAGATGCATCCCATTCCTGGACCCTTCTTGCTTTATGCTGACCACTCTTTGGAGGTCCTTGTTAATCCTTGCACATTCTTGGGTGCTCGTATTTGGGCGGTGCCTGCTCTTGGAGATTCCTGGCCTGGGGTGCTCTTGGGCACACTGTGGTAGTTGTCGTGCACAAATTCCCTGGTCCTGCCCAAAATATATATATATTTTTTTTTTATAGTGTCCAAAAATAGCACAAAAATATCTAATAAAAATTAGAGTGCAAGATCAGGCCAGAATGGTCAAGAGTGTCCGATCCAGACTGATGTAGCACACCATTAGGTTCTCGTAACTGATGCAACACACTCTTGGGCAGGCCTTGCCTTGTGACCTCAGTGGTTGTGCAAAGTGGCAAAAGATCATGACATGGCTGTGCCAAGCTCGTAACTCAGCCAGGGTTTCGAAATTAGAAGCCCATATGGGCCTTTGTCCAACCAAGCAGCTTAATCAGAGGTGATGCGACCCGACAGGAGTGTTTTTTATCTTTGCTATGCTACAGGAGGCTACAAATTTGCCATCTGCCTGCAAATGCCCCAGAGTGTGAAACAATTCCTGGTCTCTCTCTCTCTCTTTTTTTAAATACTGTGGTTGAAATACCTGAAAATATACAACTACAATGACCAATGTCCACGAAAAAAAAAAAAAAAAAAAAATCAGTCTGACCAGACACTGAAGTATTAATGTAAAGAAGGTACAAAGCAACAAAATGAAACGAAAATGTCCATTTGCCAAAAAGCAAAAAGCAAAGTGACATAACAGCAGGCAGAGGTTTTACTCTTGCTAATGTTTATTAAATGGTTCAAGAGCTTAGCAGAGAGCAGAGAACAGCAAGGTCCTGCTAATCCTGTAGCCAGACATGGTGCTCCAGATCTGCTGGGAATGATGATCGCCAACAAAATCACCTCCATATGAGGTCCACTTCCCCTTCCAGAGCAGAAAAAAAATCCCAAAAAGAGCAGTAGATCTCACTGTATAGATGTTATGTAGTATATTTCAGATTCAGATTATGGTAGGAGATGTAATTGAGAAACTGTTGAAGGAACAATAATCGTTTGGCACTTCTCATGTGTACCTTGGCTGCGGTCTCCTTTTTGAACTCTTGGTTTGCCAATCCCAAAATCCATCCAAGTCAATACCCCAAGGATTTTCAGCCTGCCACGAAAGCCAGGTTGCTTCTGATTAGAAGGCATTTAAAAAGCCCTCTACAAATACAACAAACAAGCAAGTAACTGGAAGTAGCACAAGCAATTTTTGGTTGTGTGCACCTACATACACTGGCCTTGTTGCAGCTCATTTCTTTTCCTTGACGTTATGAGATGAATAACTATATGCAGATAAACTGTATTAAAGCCTGGCCATCATCCTTACACTGCAATCCATTGAACGAGAAACTTAGGAGATTCGACCTCTGATGAAGAAAAGAAGGGTAATGGAATGGTCATTCAACTCAAAATTCTAAGTAAGGAACTTGTTTTGGACATAAATACATCTTAGGTCAAAACAATATGGTCACATTGAACTGATTTTTCTTTGTATCATTTATTACTTTGTAAAACTTGGTATGTAGCTTTTGTTTTATGTACAGATTTTAGATACCTAACTTTATTGCGTTCCTAAATTTATGAACGTGATTAGACCTATGTGGCAAACAGAAGTACAATGGATTACTGCATTATTACATACAAGCAAAAGCAGCTACACTTGGATTCCCATGCCCAAAAATCCCTTTACCTCCATAACTAGTAACTAATTATTATTAGCAGGAGCTTATTTGCACCTGAGTTGAAGCTAATTCATTCTGGAGGTGAGTTCTTAAGGTGAAAATTCGAATTGCGATACAAACTTTCCCCAAAAAAATAATTTAAATGCAGATATTCCATTCTAGCCACCCAAAAATATTACCATTATTACCAATTTCCAAGGGTCCTTACAGGAAGTCGTGCCACCAAGCTTGGGCTAAAAATAGAACAGACCACCCACACCACCAAACTGTCAACAAAAAACGCGTGAAAAATGGCATAGCTTTTGAACGCATACCGAAGGCAATGTTGGTATCCTGGGTTGACTCTTTCGAAACAGCTTTTGCTGACTGAAAAACAAATTCATAAACTTGCTTTTGCTGGCTTTCCACCGACGCAAACAAGTTTCAAACGGCTCCCGGACGTAAGCGCAACTTAGCCGGCGTTCAGTTCGGTTCGGTTTTTGTATGCTGATGTAAATTTCTTGCAAAATTTCAATTCTTGAGGCGTAAATTTGTAAGCCAAGGTTCCACTATATTGGTATCCTTCATGAAAATAAAAATAAAAAACATTTGATTTTAGGCCAGTTGGCTTATATGTCCACTTCTGGGAAAGTTTTCAACACTTTTAATTGAACGAATTCATCCATGTTCAATCCATGTTAAACTGCCGAGTAGAGATGCCTGGAGATCATCTAGAATTACTACACTACCTTCTCGGACAGCATCAAGAGAGGAGATTATTGATCAGGATTCCCATATTTCTATATCGCATTTCACATATCAGGTCCATTAAAGCTTGCACAGAGGGCAATGAGTCCAAGAACAGTGAAGATTTCAGGTATGACAGAAACATACATCTTCATAGTTAATTTTTTTAAAATTGAAGTTGACGTTCTAGTTAGGATATCATTTAAGGAAAACAGATTTTACAGAATAAATGACATTACATAACTACATTCAGAATTGTACTGTGACTCCAGACGAATCCTACCTTTAAAAACAATGTCTGTACAGGAAATCTATCTATCTGTTTCTTTCATAAGTTTCTTTTTTCCCCTAGAAGATTATCCCCACATGATAAGTTTGAAAGTTTGTAGAACATTCCAGAAACATATGATTTCAATTTAAATCCATTTGCATAAAAAAAACGGTATCACAGAAAGTATCACCCCTATGTTGAATTTCACAACATCTCATTTTAAGCAGGTTCTACTTGGAAACTCTTGCGAAAGGAAAGTATGCTATGCTGTGAGTCATTTTTCCCATTAGAG
The DNA here is from genome assembly GCF_019097595.1 of Hemibagrus wyckioides. Taxonomy (NCBI): domain Eukaryota; kingdom Metazoa; phylum Chordata; class Actinopteri; order Siluriformes; family Bagridae; genus Hemibagrus; species Hemibagrus wyckioides. The sequence goes on from NC_080719.1 coordinate 4,708,702, forward strand.
CTAAACGTCACTGCGAATCAATACAAAGTTCTTTTGTATCTCAAAGTTTCTACGATGAAACATTTCTATCTTGGCAGGCGTGGACTTTTCTGAGATTACTCTGCCTCGTTCACAAAGAGAGCAAGGTCTCTCAGAGGTCAATAGTTTGATGAGGAGGAAAATGATGCATATTATATGCTATGGATTATAAACCACCTTCATCCTGACCTGAAGCTATGCCTCATATATGCTTCTGAGTTATTCTACGTGGCCTTTCCTTGTCCTGTAAGCTTCATACTGACCAGAGCTTGAATGCCCCCAATCATGAGATGTTCCAGTGACAATATATACAGTGGAACATCGGCATATGAATGCCCTCCCTTACGAATTTTCACCTTAAGAATTGAAATTTTGCAAGAAATTTGCATCGGCATACGAATCATTTTTAGCACATGAACCGAACTGAACACCGGCTATGTTGTGCTTACGTCCGGGAGCCGTTCAAAACTTGTTTGCATCAGTGGAAAGCCAAGCAAAGCAAACCAAAGCGAGGTTACAAATTTTATTTCATTCAGTGAAAGCTGTTTGGAAAAAGTCAACCCACAATACCAATGTTGCCTTCGGCATGTGTTCAAAAGCTAGGTGATTTTTCGCGTGTTTTCTTGGTGACAGATTGCTGGCGTGGGTGGTCTGTTCTATTTTTAGCCCAAACTTGGTGGCACGACTTCCTGTGAGGAGCCTTGACATGGAATGCTTGGCTTGGGTCAGTTCTTTGTAAGCAGCCATACAGTTTACATACGCTTCATATTGGTCATATTTTCGGGCGGCTGGAACGGATTATCTGCATTTACATTATTTCTGATGGGAAAATTTGTTTCGCAATAGAAATTTTCACCTTAAGAACTCGCCTCCAGAACAAATTAAATCCGTATGCCGAGATTCCACTGTATAACCATTTGGGAGATTTGGGACTTCTGGAAGCAAGGTGCTCAATCCTCCAAGTACGATTCCAGAAACAGTGACTTTCCTTCAATTTGTCCTACATTTTTATAAGCATTGAAGCGTTTCTACAGCACCACAAAACAAAGAGCTCTTCAGGAACTGACCCTTATTTTCAAACAGAAACAGCGCCCTGGCCTGCCTCCCAAATTTCTCAGACCACATCAGAACATGTTGCACTCATCCTCGGTACAGATGTGGGAGGATTGAATACATCTGGTGTGAAACACAGAGCAGATATCAAAGCGAGGCAAAAAGGAAGGCGATCTTGAGATGTTGCTCTAACACGGTCAGGGTTCTGAGGCGGAGCAGAGGGCAGCGGCGAAAGCGTTCACGTGTGCAGTAGCATTTACGGTTTTTCTCCAGGGAAGAAAAGCAAAAGGCGAAATAATACGCAGGATGCTCAGTGATTAGATGTGACAGCTCAGCCTTTTAGCTCTCGTGTGTGTACGGTTTAGTGTCCATTGGAGTTAGAACAAATACACTACTTATCCATACACAATACAGAGCAGAATGAAAAATTTGCAGCAGATGTACAAGATTTAAACAACAGCGCTGAATTATTGAATCTTTCTACAGTAAAGGGACAGTGCTCTACATTATCTAAGAAAAATAAATGGATTTTCTAAATGTACCAGTATTTAACAAGAGAAAGTGTTTGAAGGAAGGAAGTAGCTCAGTGGTTCAAACCACAGGACCACTGAGCTGCCACTGCTGGGCCCCTGAGCAAGGGACTTAAGCTTCAACTGCTCAGTTGTATAAAATGAGAGGTGAGGTGCCTTTCATGTGAATCGTGTCTCTCTCTGTCCGTCCGTCTCTCTCTCACTGTCTGTCTGTCTCTCTGTCCGTCCGTCTCTCTCCCCTTGTCCATCTTTTTCGCTGTCTCCGGGTCTGGCTTTCTGTCTTTCCTAGTGTCCATCTCTCTCTCTCCCCCAGTGTCTGTCTCTTTCTCTCTCTCTCTCTCTCTCTCTCTCTCTCTCTCTCTCTGTGTGTCCATCTTTCTCTCTCTCTCTGTGTCCATCTTTCTCTCTCTCTCTGTGTCCATCTTTCTCTCTCTCTCTCCCAGTTTCCATCTCTCTCTCTCCCCCTTAGTGTCTGTCTCTCTCTCTATCCCTGTGTCAGTCTCTCTGTCTCCCTCTTTCCCCGTGTCCGTCTGTCTCTCTCTGTCTGTCTGTCTGTATCCCACAATGTTCCCCTGCCACTTATGATACACATGTTGGGGAAAATTAATGATGTCACACAGGTTATTTTACTTCCTCAGTAAGTGCAGAACAAAGTATGGACACGATCGCAACACAGTTCTAACACAACCAAAATACCACCACTTCCTACAGACATTTGGTAGACGCCCTTATCCACATCTCACTTAAGACAACTTGAGAAGCACTTGAGGATTAAGGGCCTTGTTCAAGGGCCCGGGAGGTGGGATTTAAACCCACTGCCTTCCGATCAGCAGTCCATCACCTAACCACTGAGCTACCACTTCCCTTTTTTGTCCTAAAGGTCGTCTCAGGTTTGGTACCGCAAATGTGCTTCCTGGTTCACGTCACAGCTTTCACGTTACCAAATGTTCTGCTTCGGAATAAACCCGCTAATATAAAAGCCTCCTGAGGGAGAAGAAAGAAATGCTGAAGTAAGAGAAACCGACTTGTTTTGTTGATGTTCCGCAACAAGAAATGGATAAGCAGGAAGTTTAAATTAATAAAAATTATAATGGTTGGAAAAAAATCTATTGTAATAAAACGCTGTTAAAAGAAAATAATCCACTTCGTGGAGGCAACAGTGACTTCATGTCAGAGATTATTACCCTTTATTACACCATATTTGTTTCATGTAATAAACAATGAGTTCTGTTAGAATAAAACTTCCTTACGTATTGTTTTTCAAGGGAAATGTCATACCCAGATACCCGGAAGCGACATATTTGCAATGTCCTTATCTACTCCGATACAGAATAATGTTATCAGTATTAATATTTTTCTTTCCCTATCACGTTATACACCACCCCACCCCTCTGCTACAAGCACAGCGACACCATTTTGCTCCTAGGGTATCAAACCTTTCCAAAACGGCGCTCCCTATCCGCCTGAATTCCGCAGTCAGGATTGACCGCTCGTCCTCTGGTGTGAAATAAAAACATTTTTGTATTTCTGCATAGACTTACTTCCCTGTTTTTGTCTCACAAAATTGCCAAACGAGTCTGGTTTGCAAATCTGTCTTCATATCATGTGCTTTATTATTTGTATAAGTCAAAAATAACAGACTGTCTGCTTTTTGCATATGGAAACATGTCGAATGAAAAGCCCTCTATTTGAACTGGGTGGACGTTCCACCCCCCCAAGTCATTCTCATTCTTATACAACCTTGAAAAACACAGTAAAATACGTGGCAGCTAAACCAGCAATGACCCTGAAAAATAACAAGGACTGCTGGGCTTCTTATTTGCTTTAACCTTTAATGTTGCTAACGGCGGTGTGCGGAACGGGAGCCTGGAAAGCCGAGAATATACGACTGATCAAAGCCACGAGGCTGGCTGGAGCAAGGGCTGATGAGGTGCATGCACACACACACACACACACCTAATAAATTCTTTTTCATCTCATAACTGACAGAGACCAAGAGGAATCCCCCCTCCACACAGTAATTAGCTAAAAGGGATAGACTTCTAAGGATGCTAATAACATGCAGCAATAATAAGCGAGAAAAAATCAATCACAATATGTTGGGGTCTTTTTTCTAGAATGAAGCCAGTGTGTGTCTGTTGTTAAAGAAAGAATTCCAAATGATCTTTAGAATATGAATGCAGCAGGGCAGTTTACTTAATTTACCCTGATTTCCAGAGATCATTGTTAAATAGTAGAGCGAGCATCACTTTGAACTCTCTCCCTCTCTCTGTGTCTTTCTCTCCCTCTCAATCTCTCTGTCTCAGTCTCTCTCTCTCTCTGTCCCCATCTCTCTCGCTGTCTCGCTCTGTCCCCATCTCTTGCTCGTCTCTCTCTCTCACTGTCTTGCTCTGTCCTCGTCTCTCTCTGTCTCTCATCTCTCTCACTCTCTCGCCCAGTCCCAGTCTCTCTCACTCTCTCTCTCTCCCTCTTTCTCATTCTGTCCCCGTCTCTCTCTCTCTCTGTCCCCGTCTCTCACTGTCTCACTCCATCCCCATCATTCGCTATCTCTCTTTATCCCAATCTCTCGCTGTCTTGCTCTCTCCCCGTCTCGCGCTCCCTCTGTCCCCATCTCTCCCTGCCTTGCTCTGTCCCAGTCTCTCTCTTGCTCTGTCCCCATCTCTCTCGCTTTCACACTCTGTCCCCATCTCTCGCTGTCTCATCCTGTCCTTGCCCCCCCATCTCTCGCTCTGTCCCATTCTTTTGCTCTCTCACTCTGTCCCAGCCTCTCTCTCGCTGTCCCCATCTCTCGCTCTGTCGCTCTCTCCCAGTCTCTCGCTCGGTCTCCTGCTTTCTTGCTTTATCGCTCTGTCTCCTGCTCTTTCTGCTCTATCGCTCTGTTTCCTGCACTCTCACTCTCTCTCATGCACTATTGCTCTATCTCTCTTTCTTGCACTCTCTAAACCTGTCCGTCCCTCGCTTTCTCACCCTGTCCGTCCTTCGCTCTCTCACCCTTTCCGTCCCACCCTTTCTCACCCTGTCCGTCCCTCGCTTTCTCACCCTGTCCGTCCCTCGCTTTCTCACCCTGTCCGTCCCTCGCTTTCTCACCCTGTCCGTCCCTCGCTTTCTCACCCCGTCCGTCCCTCGCTCTCTCACCCTTTCCGTCCCACGCTTTCTCACCCTTTCCGTCCCACCCTTTCTCACCCTGTCCGTCCCTCGCTTTCTCACCCTGTCCGTCCCTCGCTTCCTTACCCTGTCCGTCCCTCGCTTCCTTACCCTGTACGTCCCTCGCTTTCTCACCCTGTCCGTCCCTCGCTTTCTCACCCCGTCCGTCCCTCGCTCTCTCACCCTTTCCGTCCCACCCTTTCTCACCCTGTCCGTCCTTCGCTCTCTCACCCTTTCCGTCCCACCCTTTCTCACCCTGTCCGTCCCTCGCTTTCTCACCCTGTCCGTCCCTCGCTTTCTCACCCTGTCCGTCCCTCGCTTTCTCACCCTGTCCGTCCCTCGCTTCCTTACCCTGTCCGTCCCTCGCTTTCTCACCCTTTCCGTCCCACCCTTTCTCACCCTGTCCGTCCCTCGCTTTCTCACCCTGTCCGTCCCTCGCTTTCTCACCCTGTCCGTCCCTCGCTTCCTTACCCTGTCCGTCCCTCGCTTCCTTACCCTGTCCATCCCTCGCTTTCTCACCCTGTCCGTCCCTCGCTTTCTCACCCTGTCCGTCCTTCGCTTTCCCACCCTGTCCAACCCTCGCTCTCTCACCCTGTCTCTCTTCCTCTATTATAAGGTCAGATTTGCCTAGCATCATTGCAATGGTGACTGAACAGTGAAGCAAAAGTTCATACTCAGATCAACATCTCATCGTGTCATTATGGTAAATAATTAGTTATATAAGGAATAAAACACAGCAAGCAGTGGTGATGTTTGAAAATAACTGAGCTGGTGTGATGCTTCCTATCACTAAGATTTACTGCCACCACCATAAAGTTGATTAATTACCAATAACACCAAGTCCGGAGGTGTTTTATTGCCCTTATGCTCCAACACCACACTGATTTGACAAGAGTGACCATTTTTAAAAATTGTGGTGCCATACAAGTTCCTGTGATGTACCTGTTACTATGGAAACAATAATGTACGTATACGAGCGTTAATATAAACTCTGGTGTTTTATAATATTCGTTTATCCTAATGATGACTCTACGGTTTCAGAATTGTGTCTCTGAGTGATTAGTAGAGATGAATCACGGACAGTCGGACCAAGGACAAGGACAAGGACACGAGTTAACTAGGAAAAGAAAAATGGTCAGTTTCATATTGAAAACCAATCAATCTTGCATTTTATTTGGATTGAATTCAGTCAAGGTTAAAAGTGTACATGCCTTAAATGAAAATGATTAAAAATATACTGAATTTTACTACTAATATATACCTGATCACTTTACTGTGAAGATGAATCAGTGGTGCAAAGGAGTGGATAGAATAAAGACACACATCTCATTAGAACAGAATCTTATTGATATTTTTATTAGAGAAGATGGTTTAGGAGAAATGCATTATGTATTTTCAGTTGGTTGTTTTGTGCCTCTCCATCTCCCCGTTTGTCCCTTACCCTCTCTCTGTCCGTCTCTCTCTCACCCTCTCTCTGTCCGTCTCTCTCTCACCTTCTCTCTGTCCGTCTCTGTCTCTCGCCCTCTCTCTGTCTGTGTGTTTCTCTCTACCTCTTTCTCTCCCTCACTCTGTCTGTCTGTCTCACATCCCTCTCAGTCTCTTGCCCTCTCTCTCGGTCTCTCACAATCTCTTTTCTCTCTCTCTCTCTCTCTCTCTCTCTCTCTCTCTCTCTGGCCCATCAGTCTGGCCCACCCTCTCTTTGTCTGTGTGTTTCTGTCTATCCCGGTCTGGTCTTAACCCCCCTCTCTGTCCCTCACCCTCTCTCTCTCTCACCCTAGCTCACCCTCTCTTTATCTCTCTCTCTCGGTCTCACCCTCTCTCTCTTTCTCCGACCCTCTTTCTGTCCCTCTCCCTATCTCTCTGCCCCCACTCTATCTCTCTGCCCCCACCCTCTCTCCGTCTCTCCCTCCACCCCCTCTCTGTCTGTGTGTTTCTCTCTATCCCTGTCTGTACTTCACCCTCTCTCTGTCCCTCATGCCCACTCTCTCTTTCTCTCCCTTACCCTCTCTCTGTCTGTGTGTTTCTCTCTATCCCTGTCTGTCCCTCACACCCACTCTCTCGTTCTCTCTCACCCTCTCTCTGTCTGCATCACGTCCCTCTCAGTCTCTTGCCCTCTCTCTCAGTCTCTCACAATCTCTTTCTCCCTCCCTCTCTCTCTCTCTCTGGCCCTTCAGTCTAGACTCTTTCCACTTATTTGACTTTATTTACGCATTTTTCACAGTGGAATGAACTTCTCATAAACCTCAAGAATCGCCTGAAGCCTCATCTCCTCTGAGATCATATGAACACTGATGCAAAGAAAACAACTCTGCCTGCAGCCCTCTCTCATAGTGTGTGTGTGTGTGTGTGTGTGTGTGTGTGTGTGGGAGAGAGACTAAAGACTATGGGTGTGATCGAAGACTACTGTTGTTTACGATTACATGTATTACTTGGAACTCTACAGCAAGTTAGCCTTCTTCGAAAAAAAAAAAAAGGTACATAGGTACATGTCTGTGGAGCATCTGTACATGCTTTAAACTACTGACCCTCTCCATCTTTCACTTCATCAGCTCGGTAACTAACCACAACAAAGACCTGCTTGCAGACCCTGTGATGGTTTGTCCGTCATACATCAATACGCATGAGAAGTTTCAAAAAAATGTTCACCACCATCATATTAAAGCACCAGACACAACAAGGCTGTGATAAAGGCGCTGAATAACCCAAACGAAGCCAGGTGTGGCGACGGTCCAGCTTTAATCTCGGTCAAAACAGTAAAAATATTTGCAAACCATACCTGACAAAAACCGCAAACAGAAAGACATTTGGGGTTTGACTTGTATGAGATGTATGAGCGAGTTCAACACATCAGCAACCATAAACTACATTCACAATAGCAAGCGAGAAAGAGACTGTTCTTTTTCTATAATCTGGATCTTATACAAATTATTTGTGTCACTGTAAAGGAATAAACCCTATGCACAATTGGCTCAAATGCTTGCCGTGACCAGTTATATTGCACGTGTGGACCTACTTTTCTTCAGTTCCCCGTTCACGACTTTAGTTCCTATCGGCAAAAAACTTCCCACAACAAATGCGGTATCCTGGTCTCTCATTAAACAGAAATATACAAAATAAATAAAGCTTGGACAGAGAAGCAGAGATCTCTGGTGCATCTGGCGAGTGCGAGTAACTAGATACAATTAGCTTTTTCTTTGCTAATCTGAGAGCAAAGCTACACTACTAGTCAAAAGTTTGGACACACCTTTTAATTCAATGTTTTTTGTTTAGGGATTTATTTTCTACATTCTAGAACAATACTGGAGATTTCAAAACTATGAAATAACTCACATGGACTTCAGTAATCCATATGTAATGACAACAAAAAACAGTCAGTTGTTATTTTAAGACACGAAGGTCAGGTGTTCTGGAATAGTTCTTGCAAGAACAGTATTGTCAAGTGCATTTGCAAAACCCATCAAGCACCATGATGAAACTGGCTCACATGAAGACCATCCCAGTAAAGCAAGACCAAAACTGACCTCTGCTGCAGAGGAGAAGTTCATTTAGAGTGACCAGCCTCAGAAATCACCAATTAACAGCACCTCAGATTAGAGCCGTTATGAAGGCTTTACAGAGCATCAGTAGCAGACATATCTCAATATCAACTGTTCAAAGGACATTATTGTGGATTTTTACATTGTTGTACAATGTAGAAAGAAATAAACATCAGGAAAGACCACGGAATTAGAAGATGTGTCCAAACTTTTGACAGTGTAGTGTAACTTTTGACTTTTGGTAGTGTAACATTTAATATGCAAATAAAACTATATTTTTGGACTAATTCGTGTTATTTAATGTTTAACTTCTTGGCTTTAGAAGCTTTATATAGCTACTACTAATGTGCTAAAAAAACAAACAAACAAAAAAGGCCACGCCCACATTACCAACAGCGATTTTCTTTCTAGTGTGAATACGCTTAAATAAAACAAAATCTGAAGCTAATATAAAATAAACTTGTCTGGTTGCATTCTAAAAGGACATTTTAAAGGATAATGAAACAAAATAAAAAAAAGTTACATATTCAGGATGATTTTGTGTTTAACCAATCAGCCATCAGCACTGGCTCTAGCTCCACCCAATTTCCTGTGAAAAAGCGTTATCAGTGTTCAAACAACACACTATTTGCTATTTAGTGTACATGATGTCCAAGATCATAGACATAAGATCCAGGTACCGTCTGGTACAGATGCTACAAGATACCCATAATTCACTACGACGTCTAGTATTTAAATGGACATGTAATAATGCAAAACATACTCATCTGGCGGTCTCCGTAGCTGATGGCTTCGGCGAGAGGACTCCATCCCTGAGCGTTTTTTACCTTCACTGGTGCATTGTGGGCCAGCAGCAGATGAGCACATTCTGGAGAATACAAAAAAAAAGAAAAATAAATAAATACAAACTATTAAAAAAAATAAAATAAATAATACAAATAAAAATTCAGGTTCCTCTGATGAAATCGATTTGCTTTAACCTTCTATGTAAAAATAATGAAGCACATTTATCACAAACATATGAAGCGGCACAAACGTAGAGTACAGCTCCCAAGACATTTCAGCCCTGTTCACTCTCCACACAAGTCCCCGAAAATAAAAATAAAAGGAGGCCCGGCTTAATTTAACATCGTTCTGACGCCGGAGGCACAAAGGAACAGCTCTAATTTTGTATTAAAGACTTCACCTCTCCAGGGATTGTGTCCAACTAATGAAGCCCTTGCCTAGTAACCAAAGCACGCCATGATGGAAAAGGGTCTGCAGGCTTGACAGGACAGAGGAGAAGCTTCAGGGTTAAGTAAAAAAATTTTTTAATCGTAATCAATCCAAAAACAAAATGCAAGGTTTATTTACGCTCTGTGATTTGTAAAATGGGAAATCACTCGTGTTCTCTAAAAGCAGACGTCTTCCCTTTTTTCTCTATTATGTGACTATTGTTCCACAAACCTGAGAAAAATATTTAAGCAATTACAAACAGCTAGAGGATCCTAATGCTGATTTATGGGTGAGAAAAAAAAACTGTAACGAGGAACCAACAGCTCAGGTTGACGTTGTGGCTTTGCAACACACAATAACACTATGTTAATTACTTCAGCACATAAAACACTCATGGGCGGGAATGCTTTACAGTCGTTCCTTCACTGGCCTCTCTTTGTTTGCTCTTTTCCGGTAAAATGAAAGGCCTTTTATTTTTCTTATTAAACAAAGTCATCTGTCCTGATGGATTTCCTGTGATGAACAGCTTTACCATTTACAAAAAACACTGAAACTGGGGACTCCTTCCATTAAAGCTCGATAAAAGTCGCTTTACCGAAAATCTCAGGATATCAACAATTATATAAATATTTTTGTTTTCGTTATATAACACAAATTTATCCATTTGTTAGTAATAACAGATCATATGGTGTGTCTGAGGTGCGTTATAGTATGCTTGAATTACAGCCGTCAAACTCCCTGAAATCAACACTTTCCGACCAATCAGATCCAGAGAATTCATCCACGCTGTGACGTAACGATAATAACACCTCCATAACATCTCCATATTCAGCTCTCAGTGGCCCATTTAAATAACCTCTGGCCTGCTGTAAATCTGTCAAATTAACAGTATAACTCGAAAACATCTTGAGTATCTTGAGTATTAAAATAAAACGTTACATCAATAGAGGACCGTTCGGCCGGGTATAAATCTTTAATTGTCCGTTCCCTGGTGCGCAGATCACGTTTATTTAAAGCCGAACTCATTCACATGAATAAATGATGGCCATAATTAAGATTATAGGCAGAATTTAATAAAAGGCAGTAAACATGCAGTCTGACTCCACTGCCTTGAGTCTAGGACTATTGAAAACTTATAAAGGAATGCTTCACTAGTTAGCGGAGTAATCAACACCTGATGCGAGTCTTTGGGACACGATATTGTACTCGAGGTCTACAAAATTCCCCAGAGTTCTGCATTTCAAGCCTTCACCAAGAAGATTTCTGGAAGGAATTAAAAGCCGTGGCAACTTTATATTGATCTGATCTAATCTAATATTTCAAAAAGACGGCCTTTATGTCTAACTCGTATCTTGAAGTTTCTATCCACGAGAATGAAACTTCTAAAGCATGGAAGTTCTTGCTTGGGACGAGTGAAGGGAGTTATAAGAAGTACATTTAATAATAATTTTAACAAATTTATGCGTCACAAATTACAGAGAAGAAATCTTCAAAAATACGATCTTGTTGGAACTTGAAGCAAGGAATAAACCTGAAAATGGAGCAAAATGGCAGAACTAATATCTAATATCTCTCAGTCTCCCTCTGTCTAGCTATACATCCCACTCCTGAGCTCCCAGTTTTCCGAGTTCCCAGTGTGACCACTTCTTTTCCTACCCTTGGTTTGAGTCTCATCACATGGTGGTGCTCACTGCTGCTGGGGATTGATCTGCGTGGACAGCCTGTGACCCAGGGGACTGCTGTGGATAGAACCACAGAGATTGGAGATCTTCACGCCATCTTTGAACTGCCGTTGCATCAGTCCGCATTCGGCAGGAAGGAATTAGTGCTAAGTCTATAATGACCTCATAAACTACACTGACCTCTCAGTTCCTCAAGAGCTCTTGGTTGCTGCTGAAGAAAGTACATTATTTACTGTCCAGTGTCACCCAAATAAAGGATGAGGTTCCCTTCTGAGCCTGGTTTCTCTCACGGTTTCTTCCTCATATCATCTTAGAGAGTTTTTCCTCGCCACCATCGCCTCAGGCTTGTTCATTAAGGGATAAATGTTAGAGATAAATAGTAACTTAACTTTATCACATTTTTCTATGTTTCTATACTTCTGTGAAGCTGCTTTGAGACAATGTCTGTTGTTTAAAGTGCTATACAAATAAATTGAACTGAATTATCTGTGTTTCCCGAGTATAACAAAAATGTTACACGTTCATGTAAAGAAACTCATTCAGTAGTAAATAAGAGACTGTATGTAGATTAAGAAGATCTGGGTATTTTGTTATTGTGAAATTGTTTTGCAATTTTTTCCCCTCGGTTTCCTCACTTCCTGATTCTTCCCCTCTCTCTCTCTATCTCTCCCCCCCCCACACACACACACACAATTCCCTGTCAGTCTTTTTTGCATGGAGTTTATACAGTGGGTGATTATCAAAGGGCTTCTGGACCTCAAGGGCCTGGAGACTAATAAACATTTATTCACTACAGTGCTGAGAAAACAATGCCTTCACTAGAGAGCTCCTACAATCCTGGGGCTTTGAGCTGAACAGCTCTAATATAAAATCAACTTTTATTTCTAAAAATTTAAAACCAAGTTGTTTATTTAGTTGGCACAACTGTAATGATTTTAATATATTTTATATATTTATAGATCACAGTAGTCACTATCATCATAGCCTTAGCATAAAAAAAAGCTTTGTTAAAGAGCTTAGTCCAAGAAAAGTGAAAAAAAGAAAGGATTCATATTTTCATATGCTAGAGCTAGGGCCTGAGAGCATCACAGACGGCTGTGTAGCGCATGTGTGGGTGTAATACAGAGTCCGGATTTGGATCAGGTTCGCTCAGGCCTGATAACACAGCCATCCTGTGGAGCCAGTCGTTCTTCCGTCTCACTTTCATCCCAGAGGCTTGATTGTGTAATAATGTCAGCATCTATCAGAAATAATTGTTGTAAGAAACAGCAGACTGACTGGACGTTCGGAAACACCCGGACCACACGTGTCGAAGCTGACTGGACACAGCCAGAGCTGCTGGAGCTGCGGAGGCCTCGTCGTCCTCGTCAATCCGGAGCAAAATAAACGTGCACAGACTGCAGATGGACTCTCAAGATGAGGAGTTTAGCCTTTTTCCTTTTTGCCATATCAGAGATTTATGGATTTAACTGCTTTCTTAGTGTCTTGGAAGAGAACAGATGCTGTACATGTTTATGAATTTCACCCTCAAGCAAGCAGAACTCAACACCAATGGAAATTTTACTAATTTGAATTTCCTTAAAATATATCTTCACCATGTTTGGACCGATTCTAAAATGTATTCAGTTCATGTGTTGATAGCAAGGATAAGACCATACATTTAACCACACATTTTTGAGATATTACACAGGTAAACAACTTGATCGATAATTGAACCCAACGGTGATGGAACGCATCTATCACCAACAAATCTAATCCTTCTTCTTACTAATTTCGGCCATTAAATATGCGTTTTTAGTAAAAAAAAAAAAAAAAAAACGCATATTTTTCTATCCGTTTTGGTCTTCCATCCACACGGACAGCGCGTTTTTAGTCAATGAAAACGTATCTTTTTAAAAAACCGCTCACCGAAGTGGATAAATCTGAAAATGATGCAGGTCTGGATTAGTGTAGACGTAGCCTGGGACACCAGAACTACCAGTAAAATTCGCTGGTTACAATTCCATTTAAATCCTACAAACATTCAACCCCTCGCCCCTGACATATCATACCATAGACAAGCTCAAATCTCAGACATATTCACAGGCACTGAAAAAGAAAACGTGTCTTGAGTTTCTGGACATGAACACATAAGTAGCATAAATGTGTGACAAACAGCAAGAACGCTATTGAGAGAAGAAAAATAAAACATTTGACTTCATTTGGATCTGTTCTAAAATCTAATCAAATCATCTACAACAACAACTCCTCTAATAAATCCAATCATTTCTAAGAAATGACTCTAGAGAATTTTAGACAGGGATACAGTCAAAACAAAATCTAGTAGTAGAGGAAAGGTGAGCAAATATGTCTCTATTGCTACACAACAATGCTAAAATGCTCATTCTCTCACGGAGTGCAGGGTTTAAAGAAATATTTAGACCACAAATGACAGACAATCTTAACCAATTGAGCCCAAATCTAGACAATCAGGCATGACAGGTCTAAATTTTCTACTTTAAATTTGCGCTGAAGCCAACATGTGAGGGAAGCGTGTATAGCTTCCACTTTAACCCAGTGCAAACGCCTCCATGAGCAAACGTCTCACACACTTATCTGTAAAAATAGGCAAAAGGATGTAGTAGAGCGCAATACCGTACCAACTTGGGGCCAGATCCTTTTCCCAATTCTGTAACATGACCCGCCACACAATGTTGATGTTTCTTAATACAGCAGAGTGGCAGAGTTTATTTTAGGACCCGATGCTAAGTGTAATTTCAGTCACAGAATCCTAATTTTTAAGCAATAATAATTTTTTAAGCAATTTACTAATAAACCTGAGGTAAAAACACTTTATCTTGTTCCCACTGTTAAGTTTCATGTTGAAAAAGGATTTTTGTATATAGCCAAGTGCTAGCTAGGTCAGGCAAATTAATAGCCTCAGTTACTAGCCATCATACAGTCAGGCGCCATATTTTCTAGTTGCTTAGCAATCGTTTCTCTTAAGTTTAACCACTTAAGTAGAAAGAAAAATTTTATTTATGTCTGAGGAACAAAAAAAGACTCACATTTCTCTCAATTTCATTATTGCTAATTCCACAAGATTACAACAATTTAAGGAGAAGGATAACAGACTTATTCGGTGTAAATGCTAAACTGCTAGCTATTTGTTCCCCTTTATTGTTAGCAACATTAACTAATGGAGCATGTGTCAGACTCCCTGCTCATGTAAATTTCATTTTCTGGCCTTTCAAGCCTGCTTTCATAATGCCTTAAAACACAGATGTTGACCATCTGTATGATTTTCGCTCTTCTCTAGAACGTAGCTGTATTGGACCGAATGGGAAATTGGGGCCGCTTTCTGTGACGAGATCTGACTCGGGGTTACAACGATATTTCATCACCACTATAGAAGCCGTTATTTCTCATCTCGGTGCTCAGCGCATTTCTCTCCGGATGCTGAATTTATTCTGGCTCAAAAAAAACCCCATTAATATGTGGTCATTCAAGAGTAAAAATGAAAGTGGAGTCATCTGTCACGACAAAGCCATCTAGTCAGTTTTTGGTATTTTAGCTTAAAATGTTCAGGTATATTTCTGATATTAAATTAGTCATCTAATAACACGAAGTTTATACGTTAATATTTGTTCAAACCCTGTATCGACATAAAATCTTTCAGATGTATTTATCACTAATAAAATAAAATGGGAACTGATAATGACCAAGCTATAACTGTGTCTACACATTCTTCAAGGGTTCATTCAATTCAGAGTGGAGACTGAATGATATCACGTTTTCCGATAACCTTGAGAATCAGACAATACAGAAATCCATTCAAAATAAACATATATACACTAAATTACCAAATGTTTTGGGACGTCTGCCTTTACATGCACATGAATTTAGTATGAAGTTGGCCCGCCCTTTTCAACTATAACAGCTTCTGGGTAGGCTTTCCACGAGGTTTAGGAGTGTGTTTATGGGAATTTCTGACCATTCCTCTAGAAGCGCATTTGCAAGATCAGGCACTAATGTTGTATGAGAAGCCCTGGCTCACAGTCTTCACTCTAATTCATCCCAAAGGTGTTCTATCGGGTTGAGGTCAGGACTCAGTGAAGTTCCTCCACACCAAACTCGCTCATCCATGTCTTTATGGACCTTGCTTTGTGCACTGGTGTACAGTCATGTTGGAACAGGAAGCGGTCATCCCCAAACTGTTCCCACAAAGTCGGAAGCATGAAATTGTCCAAAATGTCTTGGTATGCTGAAGCATTAAGGAGTTCCTTTCACTGGAACTGAGGGGCCATCCCTGAATTTCAATGATTTGGAGGGGTGTCCCAAAACTTTTGCTAATATAGTGTATGTAATTAAAACAAATCCAAACCAAAAAATAAAAATAGTCAAAGACTTTTCCAATACCAAAAGTACGATTCTTTTTTTAACACAGATTCTGATTTTTTCCCATTTGTTACAAGAACCAATACATTTTCTCTGATATCTGCTTCACCATTATTTTATTTCCTGGGTATCAGGTGGGTGGCATATCTAATCCCCAGCTTTTAAATAATCATTCTTGGAACCCTTTCTGACAGGAAAACCACTATGTTTTATATAACCTTCCCCAAAAGAGACAACTGAAGTATGCATGAGTTACAACACAATCACAAAAACATACAATCCTTCAGAAATAAGTTACAGCGTCCTACGTGCAGCGCCGGCTTTTAATACCCATTTATTCACCCGGAGCTGAATACATATCGACCAGAGCGACTCGTTTCGCATTCGGGATGTGTTAGAAAAACAGCTCACACACACTGGGAATAAAAAGCAGGAGCAGAGAACAGGCGTTCATCTGGTTTAGTCTGTAAGAGCTGCATCTATTGCGGCTGCACGATGGGGACGAAATACTGCATCGTACTTTGTTCCGTTTGATTCTGATTGGTCCGATTGTGTTGATTCAATTTGTATAATAGTAGCTCATAGTAGTGCAGCTGGAAATCTCTAAACTCATTTGTTTCTATAGGAACAAATGACACAAGGACTTCAGACTAATAAGAGTAAAAAGGATTAAATACATGGTTTTTAACTGTGTGGAAATGTTGTACTAACGTTTTCCGTCACATGATTTCAGACCTCAGGGTGAAAAATGCTTTGTGTGTTTTCAATAACATACTATTTTTACTTCACCAAAACATGAGGAAACTGCTGCTTACAGCTGCTATAACGTGAGAGAAAACAGGAACCTACTTGTGTTGCGAAAAGGAATATTTAAAGTAACTATAACTGAGGAAAAATTGTCACTTTCATTCATTAACAGTTACACAGTGCTTCCTTAATCTGCAGCGTAGTCGATCAGCCGACTGAAACAAAAGCGAAATTCATTCACACACCAAGCAACCCAAACACCATTATTATTTCTCGTTTACATAAATTGTAGTGATCGATTTGGCATTTATCTTGAAAGGAAACTATTAATAAATGATTCATTAAAACAATAACCTGTTAAAACAAATTAACAGTCAAAAATGGGTCATTTCTAATATTTTCAGTGGTTAAAAATCAGGTGATCGCATGACATCCTGACGGCTTGTGGTTTAAGAACGTATTTAAGCTTTAACATTAGCTAGCTGATGTTTTGTTTTGTTTTAATGTGCGTCAGGCAACAATATGAAAGCGGCAGTGCGACAAGTCCTTTCATTTTCTTACCGCCTAATGAGACCACAGCCCTGCCTTACTGTTTTGCTCACATGACTAAGGTTTGCAAATTTGCAGGTCAAAGTTCACCCAGAT
The DNA here is from genome assembly GCF_019097595.1 of Hemibagrus wyckioides. NCBI lineage: Eukaryota > Metazoa > Chordata > Actinopteri > Siluriformes > Bagridae > Hemibagrus > Hemibagrus wyckioides. The sequence continues at coordinate 4,725,649 of NC_080719.1, forward strand.
AAAGCCGGCACAAAGCGAAAGAAACTCCTGCGTCCTTTCCCGTTCAGTGAATTCCTCTTTCTGACAGGTGAAATATTAGCATTTGGTCTGACCGTTGAGAGAGTATGAACATTTCTCTCATGTCGGTGTAACAAGGGGTTGGAAATCGTAAATTCTACATGAAATCAGTGTTTGTTGTCAGCTTGGCCATTTGCAGGTAAAACGAAATTTTGAAACGCGTTTCAAAACAAGGCTGATTTCGATGTTAACACTGTTCCGTATCGAAATAAATGTAAAATGTTCCATGTCTCGCAAAGCAAACTTCAGACAAAAACATCTCTTGGCTGATCCAACTTATTCAGAAACTAACCTTTTTTCCCCTAAATCAAACCACAATTAAAAAGCAAGAGCTTTTAAATCTTCCTTCAGCAGTTCAACATGCAGATCATCCGAGTTGATGCTTACCTTTATGACCCATCATTACAGCCAGATGAAGAGGAGTGTTTCCTGAGGAAGAGGAGAAATGAGTCACTAATGATCACTCTGCAAGGTTTAGTTACTCACACATGAGCTTTAGGCATGAGCAACAAAGAAAAGGTCAGTACTGAGGTATAATAAAAACAATAATCATAGAAACAAGCTGGGAATAAAACACTTATGTTGTTAAGCTTGTGCAATACGACAATTTAAACCCTCATACATTTACATTTTACACACACAATGTTCAGTGATGGATTAACTCCAGACCTGGCTACCTTTATTAACGCATTTTGTATAGGATGGTCGAGATTTAACTTAAACGATAAACGAGTTCTCACTCAAAAACAACAATCATTTAGAATGAGGAATGTTCAACATATAAATCTGGAGTGATTTACAAAAATCCGACATTAACTGATGCAACCGGTAAGCCCCGCCCCTCTAGATTCATATTCTGATTGGCTTCTGTCCAGTAAAATAATTTAAAAAGGTTCGATGTTAACTTTACTAGACACCGTAGCAGTGTAAAGACGATTGAACTGTTATATCGCACAAGACGAGCCAAAACAATCCAATTCCGTAATGTAAGGGGCGTTACTATAGAAACGATAACGTGTTAAATCCTTTTGACCAATCGGATTCGAAAAGCTGGAAAAAGACTTGAGTCTTTTACGGTTTAGAAATGTTAGTTAGTTAGTTAGTTAGTTAACACAGAACTGAGAACTGCAAGCTTTTAAATCTGAATAAACACGTCTTCTAAACACTACGACTTGGAAGGTGAACAAGAAAATCATCCCCATAGCATAAAAAATGTTCTGATGTATGATTTTAAACATTAACACACATTATTCCAGCGAACATTTTAGCCAAAATGATCGTTACAAATCTTAATCAAGCCTTGATTTAAACCCATGACACAGAACCTCTGTAACATTTCTACATGTTACCAGCCTGGGTTATACCCGATGCATGATTTTGCATGCGTGTATGCAGAAGTAATACGGGCGGTATTATTATTCATACTGCTTATCTTTCTCACATCAGAGTCACCTGACGACACGTCAGAGCCGAAACATCACAACTGTAAAACGTTTAGCGATGTTAAGCGCACTGATGTGCTATCGTCGTGAGCGCCGTCATCTTGAATTGAAAACACTGAGCTTACGTTGAAAAGTGTAAAGATTAATACGCAAAAGACTTTTCAACAGGCTTGAACGAGACATGAGACTTCAATTCTAACTCTAGTATTAAAATTGGACCTTGTTAGTACTCAATAACGGACTAGAATAGTACATAAAGTATGATTTGAGACATAAGACTTGTTTATTTAGGTAGATGGTTGGAGATATACGTCTATTTATTGCATATCTTATGCATATCGTATTCATTTGAA
>NC_080719.1:4735000-4817500 GCF_019097595.1 Hemibagrus wyckioides
CACTTTCCTAGCCTGCTTTATCATCATCAGCGCCTTACAGATTGAGACTGGGGAAATAATTTGGCTTTCCTTTCCCTTATGAACCTAATCTGACTCCAATGGAGGTGGAATAGAGATTCGGACAAGGATGATTCCTGCTGCTGAGTAAGTAGTTTGGGTCTTTTGTCAATGAATGTAGTTTAAACTATTTGGTAGATTTATGTTTCTCTCCAACCTGAGAAATTGTCACAGCCAATCCACTTACTCTGATAAATTCATTTAGTCCATGAAATAAAAAGGTTTAAAAATGACTAAAATGATAGTAATGGTTCACTATCAGCTAGAACATTCATATGGATTTCTATGTAACAAAATTGTTTGTGTTCAAGCGAATTTATAGCGATGATCATAGAAAAGTACTGAAAATAATCTATAATAATATATCATATAGTTTAACACTTCTATTGTATTTTTTCCAGCTGTTTCTCTATTATTTTGTGGCTATTGTGGCTTCTTGTGCTGCTGTATTGTGTGTGTGTGAACTGATTGTCCGGCAATTCTCCAACATTCTCCAGTGACGCAAGATATTCACTTTATTCAATAATAGTGCATCCACATCAGGAAGTAATACCGAGTGAAGAATCCTTATACTACAACTCTTCATTCTGATTGGTCAGAAGGCACTAATTTATTTTCTTTCTATAACACAATAAGATAAGATAATATAAGATAAGATTATCCTTTCAGCGGCAAATGGATAGCAGGAAATACTGCATCTGTAAAATCATAGTTTTATATTAATGTACTCATGCTAATATGGGATCGTTTCCATAGCAACAGCTTATACAGTGACGATGGGTTTTTTGTCATGAATCTGTTTTAAAAATCAGTTTTTTTTTCCCTGAGGTGAGGAAATTTATTTATTTATTTATTTATTTATTTATTTATTTATTTATTTATTTATTTATTTATTTATTTGTGAGTTTATTTATTTATTTATCTGGACTCTCCAGTGTTTCATGAATTGTTCTGAGGTTTCTTATTGTGTCCTAATTATTAACATCCCTACAAATTTATTTGTTCATCTTCAGTAGCTGCTTCATCCTGATCAGTCTCCAAATTTGAATCCTATTGAAAAACAGTGTTCTGAATGAAAGACATTTAGTAACGTGTTCATCTGCATGGATGAACTGGAGGAAAGAGTCCAAAATCCTCTACAGGTCTTCTAAACCTATTTACCAATTACAGCAGGAACAGACCGGGTGCTGTTATGATCTCTTTGTGAAGGGTGCCAGTAGTTTTTGTGCAAGCATCCCTAACCTCTAGCATTACACAGAAAGAAAGTAGTTTGTGTTACAATAAAACTCTATATGTTAAAGTAAAATAGTATGAATTATTTGTAATATGAAACACTGGCTAATTTGTTTTGTGGGAATTCCGCATTAAATGTAGCTATAAAGGGATAAAATGTTATAGTGTTATGACGTATCATCTTTAATAAATACACTGCTGTGGTGTGAAAGGAATAAAACAGTTTTTGCTGTACATCACAATCTGTTGTTGATTATTTTGCTATAACCGGAACACCCCACCATCATCATCATCTTCATCATCATCTTCATCATTATCATCATAATCGTCATCATTATCATCATCATCATCATTATCATCTTCATCATTATCTTTATCATCATCATCATCATTGTCGTCGTCCTTGTAGTCATCATCATCATCTTTATCATCATCATCGCTGTCCTAATCGTCCTCATTGTCATCTTCTTCATCATCATCATCATCATTGTTGTTGTCGGCGTCGTCTTCATCATCATTGTCTTCATCATCATCATCATCTTTGTCATCATTGTCTTCATCATCATCATAATAATCACCATCATTGTTTTTATATCATCATCATTTTCGTCATCATCGTCTTCCTCATCATCATCATCTTCATCATTGTCATCATCATCATCATTGTCTTCATCATCATCATAATCTTTGTCATCATCATTGTCTTCACCATCATCAATGTCTTCATTATCATCATTATCATCATTGTCGCCTTCATCATCATCATTGTCTTCATTATCATCAATGTCTTCATCGTCATCATCATCATCTTCATCATCATCATCATCATCATCATTGCTTCAATGTCAACTCAACCAGTGACATGATTATTGGTTTATCTGAATATTGTTCTGTGATACTTTAACTAAAGCATTTACATATGTGATAGCAATGGTATCATGATATAAACAGAACTCTATATTCAACATAACATTTTTTATTCTATAGAATATGTACTGTTTTGCTGTGGGATGACGGATAATCAACCCGAACACAAACATTAACGTAAGTAATGTAGCTCTTACTCGAACTGCTGCTGAATGATTCACACAAACCAATCTCCTGAGAATTCTGAGATTTCACCTGAGTTTGGACTCATGGGATGTTTTTATTTCAGATGGCCACTAGTGACCCAGACACTTACAGCGAACCCCAGCCTGGTGACCTGATCGAGATCTTTCGAGCGGCGTATCAGCACTGGGCCTTGTATCTGGGAGACGGATACATCATTAACCTTACACCAGTCGGTGAGTGCGTCAGCCTTACAACTCACTCTGAACAACCGAGTTTAGAAAAGTTACTCTCACATCCCTCTCCAGAATTATTGGCACCTTTTTAAATGATAAACATTACAGAGCAGTATTTCTGAATACTGAATAATAGTGTTTTCGGTCAAAATGTGGCAAAATGTTTGGCATCCCAGAAGTTAATTCTTTAATAGCTGCTTTATCCTGGTCAGGGTTACAAATCAGTTTGTCTCGGTGAAAAATGAAAGAGCTTTTCACACAACAAAGTACATCACAGTCAGTAGATATAGAATACTACACAAAAAAGTGAAACCACTAAACACAACCACACCTATGATAAAAAAAGAAGTTTCAATTCCTGGAAAAAGTTTATAGATGTGTTTGGAACGAGTGACTAGTCTCCAGATTCTAACCCTATTGAAATCTGGTGGTCTGAATTAAAGAAGACTTCTAGTTACACCTTGAACTGAAAAATCTTCTGCATCTTTGGATGAGTCTAAAATCCTCTTTCCAACTTTGTCTCCTTGTTAGGGTGCCAGTAGTTTTAAGCAAGCATCCTGCAGCCTCTAGCATTACTCAGAGTGTGTTAGAAAGTGTCTTCATGTGTTTAAGCAAAAGATTATGTGTTGTGTGTGTTGATTTTTTACTCATTATGAGAGGTGGCAGTAATTTTGTACTGAATATTACAAGTACATGCAGTGTGAGTGATTTCTCTCCTTCCCTCAGATGAGAGCCCAGCGGCCGCCATGTCCAGCGTGAAGTCAGTGTTCACCCGGAAGGCTGTGGTTCGGATGCAGCTCCTAAAAGACGTTGTTGGGGGAGATACGTTCCGTGTCAACAATAAATACGACAGCAGTCACACGCCTTTGCCCGTGCCTGAGATCATTGAGCGAGCACAGCTACTGATTGGTCAGGAGGTGTCATATGACCTGTTGGGCAGTAACTGCGAGCACTTTGTCACCCTGCTGCGATATGGCGAGGGCGTATCAGAGCAGGTTTTCCATCTTGTGGCATTTCTGTTTGTCATTAAATACAGGACAATTCCTGTGAAGTACAGAGTCCAGGATTGTTAGACGTCTTGGACGAGAGCAGAGACTATACAGTGCCTTGAATAAGTGTTCACCCCCTTGAGCTTTTCCCCATAATATAATGCTACAATGGAAATGAGTTCTTAACTCTTAAGGATCCTGATCCTTTAGCGCTTTATTCGTTAGGAAAAAGCTTCAGGTCTGTCAGATTGGACAGAAAATTTTGATGAACAGTAAGTCTTACCACAGATTCTCAATTTGATGGAGGATTTGGCTTTGGCCTAACACATTTAGGCTCTAAAAACCCTCCAGTGTGGCTGCAGCGCTATTATTAGGACTGTTGTCCTGATGAAAGGTCAAGTTTTGTTCAGTTTCATGTTTCTTGGAACAGGTTTTCTTCTAAGAATGCCCTGTGTGTTTGTCTGTACCCTTATTGTCCTCAAGCCTGACCAGTTTCCCAGTCTCGTCAACATGATGCTACGGCCACCATGCTTCATTGTTTCAGGAAAACGAGCAGTTTCTATGAAACGTAGTGCTGCGTACCAGAGCTAGAATGTGTAGAAGTGGAAGATAGGGCAGATAGACCTTTTCTAGTCTTGTCTCTTCAAAGCAGAAATCATTCAGTCAAATTAGCATGCAATTTTGGGAACTACACTGAAATTAATTATGTGATTTCTGATGGGGTTTAACACTAATAAAGGTAAACACTAATGCAATCACTCTCACATATGTCTTGTTGTGTGTGTGGTTTTTAAATTAGATTTATAATGCTTGAGGGGGTCAGTATTTATGCAAGTCACTGTGTCCAGACAGGAAATTTCATGCTCTTTTCATTTTTAAAAAAAGTACACAGATAGACCTAACTGCGTTCAAGCCAATCATTCATTACGTTTATTGTGTCTGGTTTTCTGTCTTTTTAGGCAACACGTGCTATCGGGGCGATCAGTTTGGTGTCAGCAGCAGCAAGTGCCTTCTCTATGCTCGGCCTCCTCAACACTCGCAACAGGAACAGACCTTTCTGACATCAGTGCAGTAACTTAATACGCAATAACTGCAATAACGTTTACTTATGTACACGCTGAAAACCAGTCAAATCACGTGTACACTTGCATCCAGTGCCGCTTAGTTTGTGCTCATGATTTAGGCTTTGTCCTTTGACACGGGGTGAGGATAGTTTTATTTATTTAATGTGTATATGTGAACGTATACATTATATCATTATAGCATTATAGCAGATCAGAAGTGGAGTATAGATACGTGTCTATTCCCTTTATTCTGAAATATCTGGATGATTATGCATGAGGTGTCCATTTTTGAGCACATGAAGAAGTAATGTGAGTTAGTGTATAGGTTTTTAAAGTTAGTAAACCTACTTTTTGATACTACTTTTAAAAAAAAAAAAGTTTTTACTACTGAAATATAAGCATTTTTATATTAGTATGGTTACAAAAAGTGTTGCTGTAAATGAACGAATGAACGAAAGACATTTCTCGCGCATGTAATTCAGACTTCATTGCCCACAAGGCATTGCTACGGTCGCCATTTTAATCCCAGGGAAACCCCGTAGCATCTGGAAACGTTAAAATATGTCTTACTGCAATATCCCTCCGTGGCTTGATATAGTTCATACACTTGTGTGTTGTACATTGCGGTTTTGAATGGTGAGCTTTGTATTTGCCTAATATTGTGTTAAAACTGTGTTCATTCGTTCTAATAAAATGGGACGAAAGCTGTTTTGCGGTCAGCGTTTCTTTTTTTAAAAAAAAACTTTGCCGGAACTACAGAGAGCGAGACAGTCGGCGGATTGATATGTATTGCGCAGGCAGCGTACTTCTCTTTAAACGAGCTCTGAAGCGTCGGTCGGATCATGTCAAGCGGTTCTGCGGATTATAACAGGTAATAACCGCTCTATTACGCGCGCATGAGCATCCCGGACGTGAGCGCTGTTTTAGTTCAGTGTCATCCTGTTCTGTTTGTCCCTCCTTGCACACTTAAAACAAGCAGACTTGAGTGTAACTGGGTAGCTAATTTGTAAGCAATGTTTTGGTTAGTAATGTAGTAAACATTAGCCAGCAAGCTAACGTCAACTGGCGTTATATGTGGGAGGGGCTAATAACTGGCTAGGCTTTAAACACACACACACACATATATATATATATATATATATATATATATATATATATATATATATATATATTGTAAATTTCCCTTTGGGATGAATCTATCTATCTATCTGTATTAAATACGTCATGTGGCATATAATATTATATGCCACATTATTTTGCTGTATATAGATTCTGATCAGTAAGCAAATTTTAATATTACTCAAAGATAATGCAGGTAAATACAAAATGCACTTTTTAAATGATGATTTCATTTATTAAGGGGAAAAAAGCCACCTGGTCCTACGTGAAAAATTAATTGCCCCCTCCTGTTAAATCCTGAAAGAACTGTGATTGACCACATTATTTTAGAAAGCTGAGTTACATTTCACTAGACACACCCTGGCCTGATTACTGACCTGTTAAATCAGGAATTCAATTAAATAGGACGTGTGTGACAAAGTGAAGCATGCTTAAAGAACAACACATCATCTGTGATCTAAAGAAATTCAAGAACAGATGAGAAACAAAACAGTTGACATGTTTCAGTCTGGGAAGGGTTATAAAGCCATTTCTAAGGCTTTGGGACTCCAGTGAACCACGGTCAGAGCCATTATCCACAAATGGAGAAAACCTGGAACAGTGGTGAACCTTCCCAGGAGTGGCCGGCCTACCCAAAATTACTCCAAGAGTGCAATGACGTCTCATCCAGGAAGTCATAAAAGAACCCAGAACAACATCTAAAGAATTGCAGGCCTCACTTGCCTTGAATTAAGGTCAGTGTTCATGATTCAACAATAAGAAAGAGACTGGGCAAAAACGGCATCCATGGAAGAGTTCCAAGGCAAAAGCCATTGCTGACCAAAAAGAACACAAAGGCTTGTCTCCCATTTGCCAAAAAATATCCTGATTATCCCTAAGACTTTTGGGCAAACATTCCTGGGACTGATGAGACAAAAGTTGAACTTTTGGGAAGGTGTGTCCTGTTACATCTGGCGTAAAACCAACACAGCATTTCATAAAAAGAACATAAAAAAGAACATGGTGGTAGTAGTGTGATGGTCTGGGGCTGCTTTTCAGCTTCAGGACCTGGACGACTTGCCGTAATTGATGGAACCATGAATTCTGCACTCTATCAGAAAATCCTGAAGGAGAATATCCCGTCAGTTTGTGACCTCAAGCGCACTCGGGTTATGCAGCAGGACAATGATCCCAAACACACCAGCAAGTCCACCTCTGAATGGCTCAAGAAAAACAAAATTAAGTCCAGTTAATGGTCGAAAACCCTCCAGTGTAGCTTGAAGTTGTTTCTGCAAAGGGTGGCACAACCAGTTATTAGATTTAGGGGGCAATTACTTTTTCTCACGTAGGGCCAGGTAGGTTTGGACAGCTTTTTTTCCCTTAATAAATGAAATCATCATTTAAAAACTGCATTTTCTATTTATTTGCATTATCTTTGTGTAACATTAAAGTTTGTTTGATGATCTGAATCTTTTAAATTATAAAAACAGGAAGGGGGCAAGACCTTTTCACAGCACTGTATATATAAATATATATTCCCATTAACTGGGGGCTGTTCCAGTTGTCTCCCTGTGCACTACACAAGCAATTAAGCAACCTCTTATATGTACTATGTAGTGCACTACAGATTTAATTAGCAGCTTCTTTAGAATCCAGCCGGTCTTAGCCTGATAATTGTACATGCCCTAACTTTCATTAATCAGTCTAGAAGAAAAGTAGCCTGTGCATAACTGGTTACATATACAATATATCACCAAAAGTTTTGGGACACCCCTCCAAATCATTGAATTCAGGCGTTGTTTTTCAGGGTTTGGGCTTAGACCCTTAGTTCCAGTGAAAGGAACTCTTAATGCTTCAGCTTCATGCCAAGACATTTTGGACAATTTCATGCTCCCAACTTTGTGGGAACAGTTTGGGGATGAACCCTTCCTGTTCCAACATGACTGCTCACCAGTGCACAAAGCAAGGTCCATGAAGACATGGATGAGTGAGTTTGGTGTGGAGGAACTTGACTGGCCTGCACAGAGTCCTGACCTCAACCTGATAGAACACTTTTGGGATAAGACTGCGAGCCAGACCTTCGCACCCAACATCAGTGCCTGACCTCACAAATGCGCTTCTAGAGGAATGGTCTAAAACAACACCTGAATTCAATGATTTGAATGGGGTGTCCCAAAACTTTTGCCAATGTGGTATATGTGTAAATTTTATGAGTGTACTGTCACAATGATTCTAATGGACATGGCTCTCCAGCATTGCTATTCATTCATTAATTTATTTATTTTCAGTAATTATGTTGGTTAAGAAAGTGAAAATACACCCTGGATGGACCAACAGTCTATTACAGAGCACCACACACACACACATTCAGGAACACTTTAAGCATGGCCAATCCACTTACCCATAAAGACATAGGAAGATCATGTGAAACTCAGATACACACAGAAACCCGAGCTCAGGATCAAACCCTGGAGACAGCTCCCACGGCCGGGGAGTGGCAGCAGTACTCGCTGCACCACCACGCCACCACTGCGAGGTTCATATCACATTTCTGTAATTTGGTACACTAACGATGATTTTCTGTCACAGCTCTAGAGACAGAGACCATGAGGGCCCTGAGGGAATGGAGCCTGATGGTATCATTGAGGTGAGTGAGTCGTCGTCACAGGAAACAGAAATGATTCTAATTTCATGCTGAATTACTAAGCTGATAGTTTGGCCTCTATGTAGAGCAACTGGAACGAGATTACAGACAACTTTGATGACATGAACTTGAAGGAGACGCTCCTTCGTGGTATCTACGCTTATGGTTTTGAGAAACCGTCAGCCATTCAGCAGAGAGCAATCATTCCATGCATTAAAGGTAAGTGCTGTCTGTTTGAAACTGCGCTCCAGGAACAGGTCCGAGAACATATAATATTTCAGTTTTAGTATATCTTTGAATTGGATGATGTGAGGATCATATCTGCTCTCTCTCTCTCTCTCTCTCTCTCTCTGTGGCTTTTCACTTTTCCTACATTACCCAAAATGCTGTTCGACTACCTCCAATAGGAAAGATCTTTTTTGAATGGCTCTTAAACTTGTAATTTCTACTTGTGACATTTTTTATGACTTTAATAAGATTTTTTGAGCATGTTTACAGAAACACACCAGGGGCAGGTTAGGTTTTTACTGCTTAAGTTTCATTTCTTTTTATATTTTAAGGTTATGACGTTATCGCTCAGGCTCAGTCAGGAACCGGCAAGACAGCCACGTTCGCTATCTCCATCCTGCAGCAGTTGGATTTGGAGCAGAAGGAGACCCAGGCTATGGTGCTGGCTCCGACCAGAGAGCTGGCCCAACAGGTGCGCTCTCTCTGAGACGCTGCAGTAAGATACTCACCCCGAACATCTCACCTTTTTAAGGCTTAGAAATCAATGTATTTGGTACAAAACATGCATTCTTCAATCTTTCCAAAATACACTGTTTTAATCCTGTTTCTCGCATGTACACAAATGTTTATTTTTTTTGTTGTCGGTTTGTTTTGGTAATTAGATCCAGAAGGTGATCCTGGCACTCGGTGACTATATGGGTGCCACATGCCATGCCTGCATCGGGGGAACAAACGTGCGAAACGAGATGCAGAAACTCCAAGCCGAGGCTTACCACATAGTGGTCGGGACACCGGGCCGTGTGTTTGACATGTTAAGCAGGAGGTTTCTGTGTGAGTAGTTTAAAACTGACCAGTATAATTGTTCATACGAGTATAAAGATATAAAAGCTGGGGCTTAGCCAAAAAATGAAATTTACACAGTTCAAAAGATTGTGGTTTAAAGTGTGAACTGAAGTATAGAGGTTATAATATAGTTCTAGTTTTTAAGATTTATACGCTATATTGCCAAAAGTTTTGGGACACCCCTCCACTGAATTCAGGTGTTGTTTTTCAGGGGTTGGGCTTTGCCCCTTAGTTCCAGTGAAAGGAACTCTTAATGCTTCAGCTTACCAAGACATTTTGGACAATTTCATGCTCTCAACTTTTGTGGGAACAGTTTGGGGATGACCCCTTCCTGTTCCAACATGACTGCACACCAGTGCACAAAGCAAGGTCCATAAAGACATGGATGAGTGAGTTTGGTGTATAGGAAATTGACTGGCCTGCACAGAGTCCTGACCTCAACCTGATAGAACACCTTTGGGATGAATTAAAGTGGAGACTGTGAGCCAGGCCAAAACTGGGACATCTGCCTTTACATGCACATGAATGTAATATGGAGTTGCCCCGCCCTTTGCACCTATAACAGCTTCAACTCTTCAGGGAAGGCTTTCCACAAGGTTTAGGAGTGTGCTTATGGGAATTTTTGACCATTCCTCAAGAAGCGGATTTGTCAGGCACTGATTTGGCTCGCAGTCTCTGCTCTAATTCATCCCAAAGGCATTCTGTCGGGTTGAGGTCAGGACATGAAATTGTCCAAAATGTCTTGGTATGCTGAAGCATTAAGAGTTCCTTTCACTGGAACTGAGGGGCCAAGTCTGAGATGGGACTTTTACTGAGCACATCTGTACATTCTGCCTTTAAACACTGTTATTTAGGGCTTTGCGATATCTAATAATTAATCACAAGGATGGTTTTTATTTATTTTCAAAATGCCTCTTAATATTGTTTAAATTGTGTTGCTGAACAAAATCGTGCCTTTCATGGCGAGTATATCTGAAGTTAACTCTATTGTTTAAATTTCATTGTCTTTTTTTAAAAAACACCATCATGTTATTCTGATGCTTCTTGTAAGTCAGAGTCGCACACTCAGAGATAACTTATAGACACAGGACACACACTTTAAATTCCCTCTCACTGTGCACAGCTCCTAAATGGATCAAGATGTTCGTCTTGGACGAAGCCGATGAAATGCTGAGTCGAGGATTTAAGGATCAGATCTATGAAATTTTTCAGAAGCTAAGCACAAACATTCAAGTGAGCGCCAATGATTTTTATTTTTGCTTGTTGTTTGACCTCAGTGTACCACCGCTGTAATGAAACGGTCCATGAATGTGTCAGGAACACAGAACTCATGAGGCTTAATGGAAAATATTGCGTATTTTTAGATATATTGAGCCAGTCAGGTTTGCACTACTGTGCCGTTTCTCGTGATTAAAGGGCATTATGGTCAGGTGTGAAATAAAGTCTGTAGACAGGTTTTGTATTAAAGGCAGCGCCTCCTCATTGAGCTCGTCTCGTCTTTGTTCCAGGTCGTGCTTCTCTCCGCCACGATGCCCTCTGAGGTTTTGGAAGTGACCAAAAAGTTTATGCGGGAGCCTGTCCGCATTCTTGTGAAAAAAGAGGAACTTACTCTGGAGGGTATCAAGCAGTTCTACATCAATGTGGAACGAGAGGTGAGAGCACCAAAAACAACAACAATCATTAAGATCATACAGCTGTTCATCACAAAGTCTGTCTCAAACCAGGAACTGATGCATGACTTACACTGATCAGCCATAACATAATGAGCACTGAGAGGTGACGTGAATAACACTGATGATCTCCTCATCATGGCACCTGTTAGTGGGTGGGATATATTAGGCAGCAAGTGAACATTTTGTCCTCAAAGTTGATGTTAGAAGCAGGAAAAATGGACAAGCGTAGGGATTTGAGCTTTGAGTTCGACAAGGACCAAATTGTGATGGCTAGACCACTGGATCAGAACATCTCCAAAACTGCAGCTCTTGTGGGGTGTTCCCGGCCTGCAGTGGTCAGTATCTATCAAAAGTGGTCCAAGGAATGAACAGTGGTGAATCGGCGACCCCTGTACACTGCCGAAAGCACCAACAATGGGAACGTGAGCATTAGAACTGGACCATGGAGCAATGGCCTGGTCTGATGAATTACGTTTTCTTTAAAATCAGGTGACTGGCCAGGTGCGTGTGTGTCGCTTACCTGGGGAACACATGGCACCAGGATGCACTATGGGAAGAAGGCAAGCCGGCGGAGGCAGTGTCATGGGCAATGTTCTGCTGGGAAACTTTGGGTCCTGCCATCCATGTTCCTTTGACACATACCACCTACCTAAGCATTGTTGCAGACCATCTACACCCTTTCATGGAAACAATATTCCCTTTCAGCAGGATAATGCGCCGTGCCACAAAGCAAAAATGTTTCAGGAATTGTTTTTATTAGCACAACAACCAGTTTGAGGTGTTGACTTGGCCTCCAAATTCCCCAGATCTCAATCCAATCAAGCATCTGTGGGATGTGCTGAACAAACAAGTCCGATCCATGGAGGCCCCACCTCGCAACTTAAAGGATCTGCTGCTAACACCTTGGTGCCAGATACCACAGCACACCTTCAGGGATCTAGTAGAGTCCATGCCTTGACGGGTCAGGGCTGTTTTGGCAGCAAAATGTGACCAGCACTTTAGGTCATAATGTTATGCCTGATTGGTGTATATTTTATTCACGCTAACGCTGTCTGATGTAACATTTTCCATCCAACACCTGAGATATGCTTTATGTTATAGATCATTTGTTTATATCTCTTATAACAGGAGTGGAAGTTAGACACACTCTGTGACCTTTACGAGACTCTGACAATCACCCAGGCTGTGATCTTCCTGAACACCAGGAGGAAGGTGGACTGGCTGACGGAGAAGATGCACGCTCGTGACTTCACCGTCTCTGCTTTGGTAGGAAGCCTACACTTTGGGACAAAATACATATAAAGATTTTCTTTTATTTAAAAAAAACAAAACAAAAACAAAAACATGAGAAGCCTGATGAATTGCATGTAAGTTTTTAATAGCAGGGTTGTCATGGTAACCTGCTTCTCACTGATTACTGTAGCTTTCGGCTTTTCATCACCCTGTTCTTATGATCATCCCACACGTTTTAAAAATCGTGCCTGAATATAATAGTTTTAATAAACTTCAGTCTAAATTTGGCTTAAAATATAAAATATCCAAAAACCCCAAAATCCACAGCCACGTGTGGTTCCCTGATTACTCATGATTGATGACTATATCATGGTCTTAACAGAGAATAAGCATACCGCTTAGGTGTTTTCTTGTATTTTTTTAACCAGTAAGTTGAAATTAAATGCACTTTGTGCTGTTTTGTGTTAACAAAATGCATCATTGTCTGTGTATTATAGCTGAAGAGGTACATTTTCACCACTAGCTAATTGCATCTTCTAAATTTGCTGATCATATTTGGAGATTCTGGTATGGTATTGACCCCCAGCTCTGATCTTTTCAGCATGGAGACATGGACCAGAAGGAACGCGATGTGATTATGAGGGAGTTCAGATCTGGTTCCAGCAGGGTGCTGATCACTACGGATTTGCTGGTGAATTTGCAGTATTCTTTTCAGAAGCTATTGACCCTTTCGGCAGGAAGGAATTAAGTCTATAATGAACTCGGAAATTACGCTGACCTATTAGTTCCTCAGAGCTCTTGGTTGCTGTTGAAGAAAGGACATTATCAACCTATACATTATTTACTGTCCATTGTCACCCGAATGAGGATGAGGTTCCCTTCTGAGCCTGGTTCCTCTCAAGGTTTCTTCCTCATATCATCTCAGGTCACCTCAGGCTTCTCATTAGTGATAAATGTTAGGGATAAATAGTAACTTTTTCTGTTTTCCATAAAGCTGATTTGAGAGAGTGTCCATTGTTAAAAGCACTACACAAATAAATTCAAATGATCCATTGAATTTCCCCGAAACACGTTAACTGTTCTTTTTAGGAGAACATTTTCCACATTCACAACATGGTGCTCATATCTGCTGGAATCATTAACATTAATATCAACAGTACCAGCTTTAATACAATAATCCATACTGGCTCAGGTTATGAAGGGCAAAACGTATGTATGGAAGTCAGAATCTACATAGCATCTTATTCACTTTGCACAGGTTGCAATAGTCAGGTTGGGTGGAGATCATTTGCTGAAGAAGATACAAACTAGAACAGCTCTGAGGAAAAAATCGTTCACTTTAATCTCACGAGTTCATTCAGAGCTCTTCATAGAGAACAGGCATTAATCATTCTCATTCGTACCTCACAAAACGTTTTTTGCCAAGAAATATTAAACGTCTTTAAATCTGGAAAATGTGCTTTGGTTGGGAAATGTATAAAAGGGCTTGATTTGTTCATCTTAGATTAGGTTTACAATTTATAACCATAACTGGATCACTAATGATAATGGATCAATAATGATCACTACTTGCACTAGCAAGCAATGACTGAACACTCACCTCTCAGAGACCGCTTTAAACATTATTTTCATTCTCGTTTAGAAAACAAGTAAAGTTGCTGATCATATTATTACTACGATATATTTTAGACACGTCATAAGGCATAATATTATGAACACTGACAGGTGAGGTGAATAACACTGATGATCTCCTCATCATGGCACCTGTTAGTGGGTGGGATATATTAGACAGCAAGTGAACATTTTGTCCTCAAAGTCGATGCGTTAGAAGCAGGAAAAATGGACAAGCGTAAGGATTTGAGCGAGTTTGACGAAGGGCCAAATTGTGATGGCTAGACCACTGGATCAGAGCATCTCCAAAACTGCAGCTCTTGTGGGGTGTTCCCGGTCTGCAGTGGTCAGTATCTATCAAAAGTGGTCCAAGGAAGGAACAGTGTTGAACAGGTGAAAGGGTCATGGGCGGCCAAGGCTGATTGATGCACGTGGGGAGAGAAGGCTGGACCGTGTGATCCGATCCAACAGACGAGCTACTGTTGCTCAGATTGCTGAAAAAGTTAATGCTGGTTCTGATAGAAAGGTGTCAGCGCATGATGGGTCAGGGCAAAAGAAGGGACCAACACAATATTAGACAGCTGGTAATAATGTTATGCCTGATCAGTGTACTTACCTGCTATCTAAGTAGCTCAGTGGAGAAATATTTTATGTTAAATATGTAAAAAAAAAAAAAAAAACCCACTGTGTTCTTTTATGACTTCCTCACAGGCTCGTGGTATCGACGTGCAGCAAGTGTCTCTTGTCATTAACTACGATTTGCCCACCAACCGAGAAAACTACATCCACAGGTTTGTGCTGTTCATTGTTTGAACATTGTTTAATCTGTTACGATGTTTAAGCACTCGTTGCACGATTATAACCCTACCACCCCGTTTTCTGCAGAATCGGACGCGGTGGCCGTTTTGGCAGGAAGGGCGTCGCTATTAACTTTGTCACCGAGGAAGACAAGAGGATCCTTCGAGACATTGAGACTTTTTACAACACTACAGTTGAGGAGATGCCCATGAACGTGGCTGATCTGATTTAAAATAGCTGAGCCTGATGTTCGGTAACGTAGCGCTCGCTGTTGTTCAATAAGAACAGTTGCATTATTTTATCAGAAATCGGATTGCGTGGCCTTGATGCTGAAAGCGGCGTGCTCTGTGAAGTCTGCTCCTTTATCAGTGGACTGCCTGGGGTATGATACCGACATGGGTGCTTCAAAATTATTCCTTCATAGGTATTTTTCCTAGTACAATAAAAGTGTGTGTATTAGATGCTCTTTATCCCGCAGACTACAAGGTACACGTGCTGCATCAAGACAGCCAACTATGCGTAATTAACATAACATCTGCAGTTATTGTAGCACAAAGGGTCAGATTTCCTGGCCTTTCTAAATTATATAAGCACTTTATCTTAGATTATTTTTTCGCTTGTATTAAAGCTGATAAATTATTTATAACCAGGATGTAGTGCAGACTTTCTGAGCCGGTGTTTAGTTATAATAATAATAATAATAATAATAAATAGCACTTTGTTTGATTATGAAATGTATTTGAGCGTTCTGGAAAATAAACGTTTGCTGGTGAGTTTGTGAAGTAATCAACACTATTGTGTATCTTCTTTCACACTGCTTAACTATGATCTTTGCTTTCGTTGTGTCTTTTTACAACTAAAGGCAGTGATGAGGAGGTACGAGGAGAGGGCTATCTATTCTAAAGGAATAGAAGTGCAGACAGATTCATCCACACTTGCTTCCTGATGTGAGCCAAAGTAGGGACCCATGAATATAAGCAAATTAGAGCAGGTATGCAAAGTTGTGGGTTGCTGGTAGAGCACTAGGGAAGGCACTCTGTGATAAAACGTGGAAATCAAGCATACACTAACCAGGCTGAGTGAAATGAGGAATATTTTTGTTAATATCCAATACTACTGTAGTTAAATTATTGCAGTAGAGAGAACATTGTCACATTGGCATAACAAAATTACATTTCAACCACTAGAGAGAGCTGTGCAAGCTGAAAGTGCATATACATTTATGGCATTTAGCAGAGGCCCTTATCCAGAGCAACTGAGGGCAGCTTGGTGGAGCTGGGATTTGAACTCCCAACCTTCCGATCAGTAGTACAATGCCTTGGACACTGAGCTACCACATCTGCTACACTGTACACTAATCAGGCATAACATTATGACCACCTGCCTATTATTGTGTTGGTCCCCACTTTTGCTGCCAAAACAGCCCTGCCCTGTGTATTCTGACCCCTTTCTATCAGAACCAGCATTAACTTCTTCAGCAATTTGAGCAACAGTAGCTCGATTGTTGGATCGGATCACACGGTCCAGCCTTCGCGTACCATGTCCATCAATGAGCCTTGACCGCCCATGACCCTGTCGCTGATTCACTACTGTTCCTTCCTTGGACCACTTTTGATAGATACTGACCACTGCAGACCGGGAACACCCCACAAGAGCTGCAGTGTTGCAGATGCTCTGATCCAGTGGTCTAGCCATCACAATATGACCCTTGTTAAATTCGCTCAAATCCTTACGCTTGCCCATTTTTCCTGCTTCTAACACATCAACTTTGAGGACAAAATATTCACTTGCTGTGTAATATATCCCAACCACTAACAGATGCCATGATGAGATACTCAGTGTGATTCACTTCACCAGTCACTGCTCATAATGTTATGCCTGATCGGTGTATAGATACATAGCTACAATAGTGGGACAGGACCGAAAAACAAAATAAACTCTCAGCAAAGAGACATTTCACTTGGCTGAACATTAAAATTGGCCTCAGCCTCTGGACTGGACTCGGTAACTAACTCTGTTCCCAGATGCACAAAGACGATTAAATAGAATTGGCCTTGCTAGCACTAGCGTGCCCCAAAGGGATCCCATTTCACACAGAAATAAAACTTTTAGAAATGCGCTTTTATATCACGAGTAAGCTCTTGCCACAAGGCAAAGAAAGTGTAAGAAAACATTTTTAATCACAATTTCTTTTAAATGTACAAAATGAATCAAAATTTCTGTGAGATAAAGAGCACATGTTAGTGAGCTCAGGAGCTCTGTGTGGCCTGCTGCATGATCACGGAGCAGAGGTTCAGCAGCTGCAAGTATTCGTCAGCTCCATCCGCCAAGCACTTATCAACAACCTAAAGACAAGAAAACACTTGTCATTTATCTTTCAGAAGAGCCTTCAATACAGAAAGTCATTGTAAGCTGCCTTTATGGAAACCAGTCAGCATCCATGCTACATCTCCAAAACAGATGTAACGTCTGAGCGCTAATATAAAACGGGGTGGTTTCTTAGAAAAGGGAGTATTTGGCATGTATAGCAGCGATGTTTCCAACTCACAGCCATCTTTTCTGCGATGACAGACTTCTGTTTATCCCCCAGTTTCTCCTCGATAATAAGGTCATGGAACTGGCTGAGGATCTGTGTAGCTGCATAGCCTTCATCTATCATATTCTGTTAATACAGGAGACTCAACACAGTGACTCTTTTTTTAAAGACACAATCTCAATACAGACTACAGAATTTGTAATGGAGAATCAGAACATATTGGATACCAAGGCACTGTTATAATCTATTCAGAAAACATTTATTAAAGAATAAACTGCATTTGTTTGCAAATGTATTTTTAAAAAAAAAGACCCACGTAAAAGAAAACCTTCCTCTCTATTCCAAATGCAGTCGATTAGCTACGGCATGTTAGGTGTTGGGTTGTGAGTAATCTGAAACACTCGTGTAGGCAGTTTTTAAGACTGTATGGCACACGGTTGTTAGGCAAAAGGACGTCACAGGGCTAAAAGCAGTCACAGCTCCATTTTGAAGCTGAACCACTTTAATCTTCAGCACGCTGTTGTGTGTCACTAGCATAAGACAAAATTTGTGTATTATATATTAGTTAAATACAGATATTTCTTTCCGTGAATGAATTCTAAAATAGTGTCATTGAGCCAAAGACACACGTTATATCTTGGTTGACAAGGAGAATTATTGGTAGTTATTTTGGTACTGATTTATTTGGAGAATTATTGGTAATTTATTAGATTAAGATGGCAATTTAACATAAATCTAACCTTTTGTCTAAAGTATTTATAGTATATTTATGATTTGTTTTCTTAACTAATATACATCTTTACCAAGGGTGCCAATAATTCTGAAGCGGACTACATGTACTCTATAATGAATAAACCACCACTTACAGAAAAATGTGACGAGGAGCTCCTTTTGTAAATAAAGTGCATTAGGCATTCACATAAAGTTAATTTTTAGAAGACATTTTATAGACAGTCCACGTCTTTCACACCAAAAGTATTTAGACTGTTAATAAAATTAAGTATAAATATAATTAAATCAATCCTAAAATCCCAAAAAACTTTTGTAACATCTATTATTATCTATTATTTTTGCAAGGTATCGAACTGTGTCTATTTTTTTAGTGGAGGACATCCGCCTTGTACTTACCTTCACAGCAATCTCTAATTTTTCAAAGTTGCCTTTGTAGCAGGTCTGAAGCAGATTTTCAATCACTTTGGGTGGAACCACCTAAGATCAAAAACCCAGTTGTGTTTTCAAAGAGCCTCAAACATGCATTTCATCAGCAGGTGTAGGACACAGACGTGAAGGCTCACCCCTGCGATCTCGATGACGATGCTCTCTGTGATCTCTTTCTCTGTACTGAGTCTGGCTGTGCTCTGCAGGAGGGTTATAGCTTTCCGGAGATCTCCCTCTGACACTTTAACCAGCGCATCAATTCCCTGTGAGAGAGCATACACACACACACACACACACAGGATCAAGTGTTTAACCATCACAGTCATATCCATATGACATCTTATTTCATAAGAATTCTAAACACTTCAGATTTTAATGTTCACCTCTTTGGTGTATTTTAGATTCTCCTTCTCGCAGATTTTCACCAGACACTCCTGCTGAATTTGGTTGGCGAGAGGTTTGAAGCGGAATTTGGAGCAGCGGGACGTCAAAGGCTCGATGATTCTGCAACAAAGAACATCCACGTGGTAAAAACTCTGAAATCCCAATAGGAAATAAGAGCATCTGTATACTGATTGACGTTTCTCAGGAGGTGGGATGATCTGAAATGATCCCAGGAGAACTGTACAATCATACAGCGTTGACAGGACAAATTCTATTGTTTGACCTGCTTTGAACGAACCTTAACCTTAAAAAATAATTGTCAATGAATTAAATGCAGTAATCCATTCCCACAAATCTTTCAAAACAAAGTATAAAGGTCCAACTTACAATCACGAAGCAATGTAGTTAAAGTGTTATTACTATTTTAATTCGGATAATATCAGACTATCTTTAGGTGCTTAGTGCTATTGATACCAGTACTGAGATCTTAAGAGACATTTAACCCTAATAATATCAGTACTAAGCTCTTCTGAGGTGTTTAGTCTTCATAATATAAGAGCCAGCATGTTCTAGAGTGTTTAGTCTAATATTACCAATGGTGTTTAGTCAGTCTGACCTGCTGACGTAGTTACAGATGAGGCAGAAGCGGGTTGTTCGAGACTCCTTCTCCATGGTGCGCCTGAGAGCGGCTTGGGCCGCACCGGTCATGGAATCCGCCTCGTCCAGAATAATGATTTTAAAAGGAGGACATGATTTCCCACTGGACGGAGGACAGTACAGTGTTAAGCCGAAATATAATTCAAGTATGTAAGGAAGGTGGGTGAGTTAGGTTAAGGGTAAGTGGTACGGTTAGGGAGAGAAGGAGGGAGGGATTAAGGATAGTCCAGAATAATTATCTAAACAAAAACTTACTCTGACCGCGTACCAGCCACTGTGAGCTGAGCAAAATTCTTCACTTTCTCCCGGATCACCTGAATCCCTCTCTCATCTGAGGCATTCAGCTCCAACACTCTCTGTCTGTAAAGCTCTGGGCTGGAGAAGAGGAGGGATTTATGACCAATCTGTACACTGTGTATTTTCCATGTATGAAGCTGGCTTACTGTTACTGCACTACTTAACATTTACACACAAGTTACAAGCAGTTCAGCACGACTTTATCTGAGAAACATGTTCAGCACTGAGCAAATCACCAGCTCTAGTCAATCATTTAACAAAGGACTGTTGCTTCCATGCAGCACAGCTACACTATATTGCCAAAAGTTTTGGAACACCCCTCCAAACCATTGAATTATTTGCCCCTTAGTTCCAGTGAAAGGAAATCTTAATGTTTCAGCATACCAAGATTTCTGGACAATTTCATGCTCCCAGCTTTGCTTGAACAGTTTGGGGATGACCCCTTCCTGTTCCAACCTGACTGCACACCAGTGCACAAAGCAAGGTCCATAAAGCCATGGATGAGTGAGTTTGGTATGGAGGAACTTGACTGGCCTGCACAGAGTCCTGACCTCAACCCCTTAGAACACCTTTGGGATGAATTAGAGCGGAGACTGCGAGCCAGACCTTCTCGTTCAACATCAATGCCTGACCTCACAAATGCGCTTCCAAAGGAATGGTCAGAAATTCCCATAAACACACTCCTAAACCTTGTGGAAAGCCTTCCCAGATTAGTTGAAGCTGTTATAGGTGCAAAGGGCGGGCCAACTCCATATCACATTCATGTGCATATAAAGGCAGACGTCCCTGTCTTGGTCTGGCTCACAGTCTCCACTCTAATTCATCCCAAAGGTGTACTATCAGGTTGAGGTCAGGACTCTGTGCAGGTTAGTTAAGTTCCTCCACACCAAATTCACTCATCCACGTCTCCTTTCACTGGAACTAAGGCGCCGAGCCCAACCCCTGAAAAACAACACCCGAATTCAATGATTTGGAGGAGTGTACCAAAACTTTTGGCAATATAGTGTATCTAAGATTTCACCTGGTGTTTAACAGCTCTCTGGATAGAAATAATGGCCTTCCTCCAGGCCTGGTCTCCTGTTAATCACAGCGATACTATCCAATTGCTAGCTCATGATTTCCTAATAGTGCTCTTACATCACTGGCAGGATAAAAAACGTAGTTTCTGCCACCCTAGTCTGAAGGAAGCACATGTTTCCATTCACCTTCACATATTAGTAGCTTATTGTGCAATAGAGGAAGCTCAGATGTGTGTTTTTACCCATAAAGCTCTCTGGCAGCTGCAAGAATAGTGGAGGTCTTTCCTGTTCCTGGTGGGCCATAAAACAGTAGATTTGGGAGCTATAAGGAGAAAGAGGCGAAAGAAACAATAGGAATTACTTGATGTCTTCATTTAAAACTCTTGGGTCTGTTTTGGGACACGAGTGTTGACGGCTATAGGCAATGTGGTAGTGTGTTTCTACTACACCATGACAAATTATGTGAAATCATGAACTTACAAAAGGAAAAGTGTAGACATTGCATTATATTTGCCTCATACACAACCACAGACCGTATGACATGTAATGAAATGCTTGGAGGGGCCGCCTGTCAAGTATAAATGCAGATTAGAGCCTGAGTACTATTCCATGCTCATCTATCGTTTATGGCTGAACCCAGATTAAACGAGTAGAAACAATGAAAGGAGAGAGGATGTATTCTGTACACTGTATGGCTGAAAAACTCACATCAGCGCCCTCTAGCGATTTCTTCAAAACGGCAACAACCTCCTCTTGAAAAGCAACTTCATCCACACACTTAGGTCTGCTGTTTAAAACGGGGAAAAAAAGATGTTTACACAAAATCCATCCACATCCTGCCATGCAAACCTTTAAACCACTTAGAGTATTAATTTATCTCAACTTTATAATTTATAATTCTCTGAAAAATGTCAGTAAAGCTACTGCTGATTTGGCGCACCACTTCAACCAAACATAACATAACGGTATCGAAATCTGCATTGTATCGACTCCATTTTCATTGTTGTATAAGCTAGCTCAGGGTCAGGAGAACTACATCCACATCCAATACATGGTCTGTTAATCTGCATCAGAGTATTGACCTTTAAATACTGAGGATCACTGAATCCTTCGATATGGAAATGAGCAACCCGAAGAAGATTCTGAAGGGGAGAGTAAAAAAATAAATAAGTCTACTGATCAGTATCTGTGTTACTATTAGAAAACGTTTCCAGAGTCTTTTTAAGTCTCATGTTTTGCAGAAAACGGTGCAGAAACCTTTCAAATGTTGTTTTTAAATCAAGTTTTTCAGTTGCACCGTCATGCCTTGTGAATAAAACGCAGGACAAGGTAAACAGAAATCGTCTGCATTTTGATGGAACAATGCTTGCATAGTCTATTTACTTCTAAATAGTTTCTCCATCCAACATATTTTGAAACATCGCTGAATGAGGAAGTCACCACGTTCATGTTGATTGCACTGCTTTCAGATTTCACATGCAAATCAACGATGATGTGTTCCAGATGTGTCTTCTGCAAACGGGGATTAAATGGACACCAAAGTGGACGCGGAAGTAGGAAGTGATTCGACAAGTGTGATCACCTGACAGGATTGACAACATGGATCTTCAAGGCTGGTCTAGAAAGAAACCAGCCCCAGGATTCTGGGTATTTTATTTACAAGCACTGATGCTGCTGCTGCACTCGTTTCAACAGAAGTTGTTGTTTTCAGCTGCTCCCTGTTCGGGGTCTCCACAGAGGATCATTTGGTCCACATGTTTCAATTTGGCACAGGTTTTTACTGGATGCCCTTCCTGACACAACCCTCCCATTTAATCTGGGCTTGGGACCGGCACTGAGAGTTAACTCTTGAGTGGCTGGGTTTGCGGAATCGAACCCAGACCACGGCAATGAAAGCGCGGGATCCTGCAGCCGGACCACTAGGGGGATACTTGTTTCAACAAAAGTATTTATGTGAAAAGAATTCACAGGAAAGAAGACGATAGAGATGGCAAAACAGAGACGTGAAAGAGAGGGAGCCATGCTAACCAGATGGCTCTTAATCTAACAACCTGAAATCTTAGGCATACGCAAATAAAAGATGCAAAGGAAAAATGCTGTCATAGAGTCATAGCATACAAGGTAAAGGTTATGCAAGGTGGTGTGCATTTTAAGGCACACTTCTATAACCTGGGTTTGTAAACCCTTACACACCCCCCTATACCCCAACACACCACCCCACCCCACCCCAACCAGTCTTACATGTCTAAGAAAAGCTAGACACCAAGCATATTTAAAGAAGAAAAAGAAAAGAAAAACATGGAGCTGTAAGTCTGGGATTTGTGTACAAAGAAAGAGGGGAAATAATATATCCATACACAGATGAAAATCAACCAATCAAATAAAAGGGGAGACGAAACTTTAATTTATATGAAAAAAGTGAAGGAAGGTCCCCCAACCCCTGCTGAACTTTTAAACCTGAATTAGGGATTGAGTAATGAATCTTCTCCAGGGACAAACAGGACATGACATCTCCATGGGAGACCAACTGGCATGGGAGGGTGAGGTGGCATCCTCCCACTTAAATAAAAGAGAACGCCTGGCCAGGAGGGATGCATAGGATACTAATCGACGTTTAGCTGTGGTTAGACGCCTATCATCCTCTCCAGTAGAGCTGAAAAGAGCAACCAGGGGGTCTGGTTCAGTTTGTGCAATTTTATAAGGAAATTAGCTGCTATGCTTTTTATTTTTTTATTCAGAATCTTGGAGAATCTGCCCCAGAACTTAAAGACCCAGTGACACCAAAGTTGTCATAAACTAAACAGCCAGAACAAAATCAGTACTAAAGAAAAGCATGCCTAAGACTTTTTGTATTTTCTGTGACTAATATAAAAAGGTTTAAGATAAGTAGTTTGATTGCTTGTGTCAAAATGTGTCTTTAACCGTGACACATAACAGCTTCACCAGTGTTTTGTAATGCATGATAAAAGAGAACAATATGATGCACTATATTGTCAATAGTTTTGGGACACCCCTCCAAATCATTGAATTCAGGTGTTGGGCTCGGCTCCTTAGTTCCATTGAAATTAACTCTTAATGCTTCAGCAGATCAAGACATTTTGGACAATTTCATGCTCCCTACTTTGTGGGAACAATTTGGGGATGACCCCTTCCTGTTCCAACATGACTGCACACCAGTGCACAAAGCAAGGTCCATAAAGACATGGATGAGCGAGTTTGGTGTGGAGGAACTTCACAGAGTCCTGACCTCAACCTGATAGAGCACCTTTGGGATGAATTAGAGCAGAGACTGTGAGCCGGGCCTTCTTGTCCAACATCAGTGCCTGACCTCACAAATGCACCTCTAGAGGAATGGTCAAAAATCCCATAAACACACTCCTAAACCTTGTAGAAAGCCTCCCCAGAAGAGTTGAAGCTGTTATAGCTGCAAAGGGTGGAACAACTCCATATTATATTCATGTGCATGTAAAGGCAGACATCCCAGTTTTGGTCTGGCTCGCAGTCTCCGCTCTAATTCATCCCAAAGGTGTTCTAAGAGGTTGAGGTCAGGACTCTGTGAAGTTCCTCCACACCAAACTCACTCATCCATGTCTTTATGGACCCTGCTTTGTCATGTTGGAATAGGAAGCGGTCATCCCCAAACTGTTCCCATAAAGTTGGGAGCATGAATTTGTCCAAAATGTCTTGGTATGAAGCTGAAGCATTAAGAGTTCCTTTCACTGGAACTAAGGGTCTAAGCCCAAACCCCTGAAAAACAACACCTGGATTCAATGATTTGGAGGGGCGTCCCAAAACTTTTGGCAATATCGTGTATTTCTGTCACTTACTATTTCTCCACCCATGGCACTGGTTTCTGTCGCTTATTCTCTCCACTGCTGGAAGCTGTGGCTTTGTCCTTCTGCGGTTTAACACTTGTAGATCCTTTCAGAAAAGCCTGCATGTTTACTCCTGGACAGAACAGAATAAATAGCATCATTTACCAGCTACATTATGAGTTTTATAAGTCAACCATATTACACCAATCTGTCCTGCTAATAACATTAGCGCTAAACCTGTCCGTAATATTATTACTGTTAGATTTTTCACGACATTTAACAGTACTTTATAAACTAAATAAAACTCTTACATCCAGAAATGTAACTATAACAAGACTTCTTTACCTACGAGACCAAAAATTTCATGAAGTTAAACTTAAAACGACTCCAAAAGCGAGGAGCCCTAGATTCCCGCCAGGCGCACAATCGATGACGACACGCACGACGTCATTTTGGCGGCGACCGCTTTACACGGAAAGTGTTTACACATAGTTTTTTTTTCCGCACCTGTATTCGACGCTACAGCACCTCTTTTGAGTTGTGCACATTTTTTACTGACGTTATTTAATTAAATACAGCCAACCAAATCTGAATATTAATTTCACAATATAATGGTTCAAAAATCTGAATTATGCAGTTATTGTTTATATTCATGCTTTTAATCAGTAATCAATTTTATCCACATTCTACACTTTTTGTTCACAATCAGGCTTTCACAAATCAGCACATTTTCTTAATTATTAAACATAAAAACTTTTCAAATATATATATATATATATATATATATATATATATATATATATATATATATATAATATACGAATTTTTCATGCTTTTATAGATAAAATGACACTGAAAGTCAAAACTACTAAAGATATCACAAGACAATCTTAAAGTCCGGCATTGAGACCTATGAACCAACCTATTTTGGATCGTAGAATGAAAGTAAAGTTCTATATAAATATTTCACTCACTGTTTATTTGATTTAGATTTTTTACAAATCCAAATATGGATAATTAGATGTAAATATTTGTAGATGCCGTGAGCAGTGTCCCGGGTTCAATCCTGACCTTAGCGTTTTTCTGGACTTTATCATGTCCTCACTGTGTCATCCCATAATCATGCCAGTAGGTGCCAACCCTGGTCCCAGGTATTCCCCCATCCTCTGTTCTGCACATTCAATGTGGAAAAATAAATTGAGGTAAAGATATAGAATAATATATATGAAATTAATACATGAAGAAAAAGCTGAAATGCAACCAGGAGTTTGTTTACAGTCATAAACCAGGAAACAGTGTCCTCCCAGTTTATCCCATTACTCTTTCGCTGCTCACTCAAAAATATTTACTTTTTCTACAGACACAGCTACAGAGTATTTTTAATAGCACAAGTGTGTGTGATTTTTTTGAAGCCAGATCTTTTACTCGGTAATCACTGTGCATCCTTTCAGCTCATTTCGGTGATCGATTAGTTTTGTCTGCGACCTCTTCGTTCGTTCGCGTAGCAAGACGCTCGGGGTTTCTCGCGTACAGAGGCGTTCTCCGAGTCCATCAAGAGGAAACCATTGCTGATTTATATTTTTTCTTCTATACGTTTTTCGTTCTTGTTTTCGGTTTGTTTCATCGGTACGAGTTTGGATGGACGCGCAAAAAAAGAAAGGGCTCTTTCTTTTTGTTTTCGTGTAGCGAGTGAGTTTTTGGGGAAGGCTCTCGCGCTCTCTCTCTGTTCTCCATTGCGCATGTTCTCTCTCTCTCTCTCTCTCTCTCTCTCTCTACCAACACAACAACTGCGCCCGAGTCACAACAGTCCACCAAAATAAATATCCTTCTTTGATTTGTATTTTTTCTGTAAATACCTCTGTATATCATTACCGAAAGCTCGGAACAGGAGCATTGGTGTCTTGTTTTGTTTCGCGTTGTCTAGAATGTTAAAACAGTGCCTGGCTAATACACACTAGTTCGCTACATTTCGGATAAAAATGGACGCTTTTGGTCTTTAACAAGGAACATAGCACATTATACAATCACACCAGATTATATAAATAGATTTACTCGCTCGTTTTTTTCGTCGTCGTCGTCCCCCCCCCAGCACACACGTAACAGCTAGCGTTCGTGTCCAAATCGCTGTTTAAAGCTCGCTTAGCTCGCCCCTGCTAGTTTATTTATTAGCACGAGCTAGCGCGAGCCCCCGTGCTGGAATTCGGATCGATTGGATCATGTCAGCACTTTAGAAACGTATTTAAAACGACGCCGGGGCGAACTGGGAGTTCATTTTCACGCCGTCCCAGGATTAAGACTTTTAAGGGCTTTGGGAAGTTTAAGGGGAGTGAGTGAAAGGCGGCCAACGTCATCAGGCGGCGTATAACGTTTACAGTTAGCATAACATTTGGGAGTTAGCATAGCATCAACGCGAGCCGATAAGCGTAGCGACCGCGCGCGCGAGAGCAAGCCAAGAGATGCCATGGTGGCTCTAGCTCGCCGCTTTGACCGTGTGGCGGAGCTCCTGCTTTCCGCTGGCTCGTCTCGTGTGAATGTGAAGCTCGCCGGGCCTGTGGCCCCTGCTCCTGCGTGGATGAAGCAGTAGGGATCGGAGCGGTTCCCTGGCTCAGCTGAAACGCCATGCAGGCGGCCCAGTGCCAGTACGATTTCTTCAGCGAGGAGAACGCGCCCAAATGGAAGGGACTGCTGGTGCCGTCCCTCAACAAGGTAAGACCCGAATCTGGGAGGTCATTTCAGTATTTTTTCCGCCCTCTAATCAGACAGGACATGAGCTTCTTCACGCTTCCGTCCTAAACAGATGTGATTTCTTCCAAGGCATCCTCTATATTTGTTTTTATTTTTCTTCATCTAGGCCTCAGAATTTGTTTGACATAAATATACACTGATCAGGCATTACCTGCCTAATATCGTGTTGGTCCCCCGTCATACACTGTGTATTCTGACACCTTTCTATCAGAACCAGCATTAAGTTCTAAAGCAATTTGAGCAACAGTAGCTCGTCTGTTGGATCAGACCACAAGGGCCAGTCTTCACTCCTCACGTACATCAATGAGCCTTGGCTGCCCATGACCCTGTTCCTTCCTTGGACCACTTTTGATAAATACTGACCACTGCAAGAGCTGCAGATGCTCGAATACCAATGGTCTAGCCATCACAATTTGACCCTTCGTCAAACTCGATAAAATCCTTACACTTGTCCATTTTTCCTGCTTCTAACACATCAACTTTGAGGACAAAATGTTCACTTGCTGCCTAATATATCCCACCCACTAACAGGTGCCATGATGAGATCATCAGTGTTATTCACGTCACCTGTCAGTGCTCATAATGTTATGCCTGATCGGTGTAAGTGTCCTACAATATGTGTAGATCCAGTGTGGGCTTATTAAGGATCAGACGGCATCCCACCACACACTTCTGTGCACAGCCGCTCGGCTCAGTAATTGGCTCCTGCTCCATTTCTCCGTTCCCGTCTCTTCTTCATGCTTGCTCTCTGACTCATGACTGATTCCTGTGTTTACATCATTCCCTAGGCTGCAAACTTCACCTTTTAAGTTAGTCGAAGAGTTCGTTTTAGCAGACGTCATGTGAGGTATGATGTTGAGACGAATGAGGATGAAGAATGATCTCAGATTTGTGAGCAGTGTGGTCGGAGGTCGAGAACTCAGGAAAGATGGATGCCAGGAGTCGACGCTTTCGCTAGGTTATCCCTGCCTTGTGACAGAAGCCGGTTGTCACACTCATACACACTTATTTATCGATTAGTGCTGATGATAACTTCAGAAATGACAGAAAAAGAGTGTTAGATGTCTCTGTCATTTAAATGTGGCCCCTAATAGACATGGAAGCAAATCCGATCAGAGCTGTTTACGTGAGATCTGGTCTGTTTGAGATGTCCGTGACAAAATTGCTTGTCGGTGCAAATCCGGCGTCTGACCTGCGCTCCGTTTCTTCACGTACCCGTGCTCACTCTCTTTTGATGCTGATTCCAGGATCAATTACTGACACATTACTCACATCTGAGATCCCGAGTAGCATCCGGTATTCTCTACCGATCCGACACTGACCTTCGATATCCTCTGGAAAAGCTGAGGTGTGACGGCTGAAAGACAAACCGTGTTTTCATTCATTCCATATATAAATGTTGATCAGACATGTTCGAGAGTTTTCTCTGCGTATTATCCGTAGGGTTTGAAATATTCATGGTATGATAACCTGGGATATGATAAACTGTCATGCTAATGCAATATTTTTCTCCAAGTTAAGGGAAAAGGTTTGGCATTCGTACAATTTCACCCAGTCGGACGCCAGCGTCTAATCAGCTAGCACATGCTTTGTGTTGTTCTAATAAACATTTCAGTATTGTGAAGACGTGTTATGTACAAATTAACAGACTGTGCATGACCTGATGACGTTTGAGAAAATTACGACCTGAGATTTTTACGTCTTGGGTCAAGCTCATGCAAAAAACAGGCAAGCAAAAACGCTCGGTCTAATAGTGGCTATGTTTTCAAACTGGGGTCAGAGTGTGTTTAAGGTGATCCAGATACGTTTTCTGTCCATCAGAATGCGCGATGGCTTTGCAGCTCCGAGTTACGCGGACGTTACTTTAATGCTGCGTCCGAGTCGAGGCTGCAGCTTGTATTTCCTCTATTTCAACCAGTAAAAACCACAGAAAGATGTCCTCTCACAGTAGTCTACTCAGCTACCAGTTCCTTCCCTTGGTCTGATCAAAATGGCCGTTCCCAATGTGAACAACACAAAGTGTTTCCATTATTGACTTTTTAACGAGGGTAGGCTTCATGCAGATGCTGTATATGCTTAAATGTATACCATTGTACACACGGATTGCTGGTTTCAACAACGTTATTTATCACGTTAGTTAGCTTGCTTGTTGATGAACGCTACTCGTTGTTGCTGTGATGCTCTTCCAGTCTAAAATGTATTATTAATGTTTGAATTGAGTATCTTGACAGCTTTTAGTGATCTAACAGAGCAAATGAAAGACACGCTTTGGTGGAGACGTCCATTTAAAAAAATAAATAAATAAATTGCGTGTGAAACCTCCAGAGGTGGGAAATGTTCTATTAAAACTTAGATATGTTTTGCGCTATCCCATGTAGTCCTCTTATTAGTGTGTGTTTGCATTTACACTGAGTGTGTACTAAAAAAAAATTCACACGCAGCCAGGACTCGGCTAAGTTCGGCTAATCGATCGTTACGCGTTCAAAGAGCGTTTTTACGACACGTGATTTCTGTCTGCGCCCAAAAACCGTACCGCGTGAAGCCGCCTTTGTTTGTCCCGCATGCCACTTCCTATAGAGTTGCACGTCTGTTTAAGGTTTCGAGTGTAGCGGGTGACTCCAGCTTCTGGTCCTGTGTGGAGGAGGACGTGCTCACACTCACGGTTTCTCATCCACACTCGTTCTGCTCCATCTTCTGTCACTCCGACTCCATAGCAACAGCAGGGGCTGGGTGCTTCAAAACCGACTCGAGCGCAGAGCCAAATTAAAATTCATACGTAGCTCTTCTCTTCTTCTTCTTCTTCTTCTTCTTCACTTCAGCTGTTTCTCAGAAGGCCTGGATCATGGAAAAATCGGTGTTCACAGTGCACGCTTTATGAAGAGCGTGTGTGTAGGATGCTGTGTGTTGATTTTGCAGCAGATCACCTCAGTCATGTTGATCTACACCAGAACAAAACGACTGGAGGTTCGTCCGCCCGAAATACGGACCGGTCCTAAGCCCGGACGCTGGCGTAGCGGTTTAATGCTGGCTCGGCTGATCGTATTGCATCTAATCCGGCATTTGCTAATTGTTATCGTAACATTGGCCTGTGCAACGTGATACCCAATATTGCAAAGTGCAGCACTCATATTACGCTGATGTCTGATTAGAGAGTTGTGTAAGTGGTGCTCTCAGTATAACAGTCCTCTAATGCATCATGCTAGGACAGCGTGATTTTCTTTTAGCGAGAGACGCGGAAACGGCACACGTCATACGTAGAAACGTTACCGATGATCAGCTGTACACCCAAATCCGTACAGAGCGTGCGCCGTTTCTTACGAGACCCTGGAGGCTAAAAAAAATAAATCAATTTGTATAAAGAATTGGAGTGTGTAGAATAGGCTGCTCCGTCAGCAGAAACTTACACTGGAAAGGCTACAGACACACTTCACCTTCACAGAGGGTGCTTTTACTTATGCACTCCAGGTCCAGAGAAACAAAATTCTCCATTCTGGTCGGCCAACAGGACAAATCATATGTTTATGTTAATTCCAGTGCTTCCAGTACAAGCACACATACAACAGGTCCGTCAATAATAAACTAATAAAAACGTGCTGCTTTTTGGAAAAGCATAAATTTGAGATTTATGTAAAGTTTAGAGAAGGAGTCTTCAGTTTCAGTGCTTTGTAACACTCACTGGAATGCCTTCAGGTGCTTGACAAGCTGCCGTTTTTGTCTAGAGGCTTTGGAGATGTTCTGTGAAATCAGTTGTAACTATAAACGGATAAGAAGTTCGACACGATTTTTGTTTATGAATACAGAATGTAATGGCTGGCAGTTTGCTGTGTATGAAGCAATGCAATGATAGACATTTAATTTTTCAATTTGCAGTTTGTTAGATACACTATATTGCCAAACGTTTTGGGACACCCCTCCAAATTCAATTCAGGGGTTGGGCTCGGCCCCTTGGTTCCAGTGAAAGGAACTCTTAATGCTTCAGCTTCATACCAAGCCATTTTGGACAATTTCATGCTCCCAACTTTGTGGGAACAGTTTGGGGATGACCGCTTCCTGTTCCAACATGACTGCACACCAGTGCACAAAGCAAGGTCCATAAAGACATGGATGAGTGAGTTTGGTGTGGAGGAACTTCAGAGTCCTGACCTCAACCTGGTAGAAAACTTTTGCGATGAATTAGAGCGGAGACTGTGAGCCGGGCCTTCTCGTCCAGCATCAGTGCCTGACCTCACAAATGCGCTTCTAGAGGAACGGTCAAAAATTCCCATAAACCTTGTGGAAAGCCTTTCCAGAAGAGTTGAAGCTGTTATAGCTGCAAAGGGCGGGCCAACTCCATATTACTTTCATGTGCATGTAAAGGCAGACGTCCCAAAACTTTTGGCAATATAGCGTACAAATGCAGACCATGCAGGGTGGTTGGCTCGTAAATAATCAGGGTGTTTCTAATTTGTATTAATGAATTAATATTAATTTAATCTGGATTAAATGCAACTGGAATGACTTGTGTGGTCGAATGGGTGCTGGAGTTGCATTTATAAAAATGATTGAATTATTAAACGTCAGGTTTCATACTGCTGTCATACGACTTGTGATGTTTGTGGTTGTTACTGGCTGTGTGAGAGAGACAGAGAGAGAGAGTGTAAGAGCACAGTGCCGGTATGATGTGCTGAACGCTTAGTACGGTCTCTGACGGAGTTTTGCTCGGAAGTCACAGCTCCGAGTTCTGAGTACAGCCTGCTGCAGTAACTGCAGGGTGTGAGATTCGGACACATCACGCTTTCTGCCGTCCATCCGCTTTTAAGGAAACTCCGCCTTTTAGAAACCCGTCGTGTTTTGAGTGTGCGCTTTGTGGGATTCGCTCATTTTTTATTTTTGGTCCGAGGCTTATTTCGATCCTTCCTTATTCAGTAGGCTGCTTGGCAGTTTTCTGTAGTTTCTGCTAAGCGGTTTAGTTTCAGTCTATGTATACAGTAAAAGCTCTCACATGTGCAGGAAACTTCTCTTTTTGTTCGTTTGGGGGAAAAACGTAACTGGTGTAGAAGTGGTTTTATTACGAGGTTTTAGAACACTGCCAATAGAGAAACCTTTTTTTCCCACTATACGTTTATATAAAATTGTGTATTCAATTTAATTTTATTTGTGTAGCGCTTTTAACGATGGACATTGTCTCAGAGCGGCTTTACAGAACATAAGAAAAATAGTACAAAAAGTTAACAAGATTAATATTTTGTCGTACTTAAATTTGTTTGTATTGATCCGTAATCCCTAAAATATTTGTAATTTTAAATCATATATATATATACCGATCAGCCATAACATTATGATCACTGAGAGGTGAAGTGAATAACACTGATTATATCATCATCGCCATGATTTGTGCGAGTTTGACGAAGGGCAAAATTGTGGTGGCTAGACCACTGGATCAGAGCATCTCCAAAACTGCAGCTCTTGTGGGGTGTTCCCGGTCTGCAGTGGTCAGTATCTATCAAATGTTGTCCAAGGAAGGAACAGTGGTGAACCGGCGACAGGGTCATGGGCGGTCAAGGCTCATTGATGCACGTGGGGAGTGAAGGCTGGCCCGTGTGATCCGATCCAACAGACGAGCTACTGTTGTTCAAACTACTGAAGAAGTTAATGCTGGTTCTGATAGAAAGGTGTCAGAATACACAGTGCATGATGGGTCAGGGCTGTTTTGGCAGCAAAAGGGGGGACCAACATATTATGCCTGGTCAGTGTATAATATTGACAGACGGAGAGAGAGAGAGGGAGACATGCTTATAAACTTTCAGTAATCCATTTGCATTAAAATCTTTTAGAAAAAGATTTAAGCAAGTTTAATACTAAAACATGTTGTGAGTTTATCACAATATAACTATACTACCGATCTATCGCCCAGCCCTGAGTGTCCTTTAATGTCTAAGGGTCCAAAAACCGGTTTGGATTTCTGTGTTGAACTTATTATTGTTGGACTGAATCTGTTTGAAAGCTTTTATCATGAAATCTTTCGTCTTCGATAACCCAGGTCACTTCAGATCTGTGTTTAAAATTATTCCAAGATGCAGTAGGTGGGTTCGACATTTTTTTTTTTTTTTTTCCACTCCTTTTGTCATGTTGACGAAGCTCCGCCCGGAGGGGTGGAGCATCCGGATGAGCATCCCAAACACACAAACATTTTCAGGACCAGAAGCAGTGTTTCTCATGCACTCATGCGTTTTTGCTGTGCACATCATGTTGTGGACGTTTTTTCAGATTATTTGTGCAAGTAAGGGATTTGTTGCACCTTTTAATGCTTGGGTTCATCGACTCTGAAGCTTACCGCGTACGGCTATGAGCGTCAAGTGGGTTAATATAATGTGTAACAGTTGATGTTTTTAATGGCATTGCAAACAAATACATCCGTCACGTCATTTTAGAGGTATGATTAAACTCTTTAAAAAAAGAAAAGAAAGTTCTGGTTTTATTCAGCTTTACCAAGGGTGCCATTATTTCTGCATCTGACTGTAGATCCTGTCTTTAGTTGTACATGTGTCGTGTAACGAAAGTGTCGGCTCTCTTGCTGTGTCTGGAAGCAGAGAAAATGCCTTGAAAGCTGTGGGAGTGCTGTGATTGGACAGTTTATATAAGAAGACGGAGCTGATGAAGTTAAAATCGAATGTTTGCTCGCCAACAGTTAAGTCAGAGAGGTTGTGCTTGCAAGCAGAAATCTGTGTAATTGCATTTTGATCATGAGTGATCTGTGGCAATTGAGTAGGACATCCTGAAGTATTTTTCTCTAGCACATGTTTTGTGTGTGTGTGAGCGAGCGTCTGGGAGCAGCAGGGGAACAGCAGCACGATGGAGGAGTGTGAAATCAGGCACAGACAAGCTCCTGCTCCGCATTACTGTACGCCGAGTACCGAGGTGCCATCGTGGCCCACAGGAATGCAAGGAATGAAGCAGTGGGCATGACGGCCAAGCCATCTCTACCATCATGTGGCCAGTTTCTGGAGATCAGAGATGTTGTTAGAAGGAAATGGTGGAGGGGGAAAAAAAAAGCAGGAGTAAAGAGGAAACCAGATGCTAGACATGGAGACAAGAGGGAAATCATTATACTATTATTTTTGCATTTAAAATCCTTGTTGTGCAAAAGACGAACTCGGTCACCGGCTCCCTTTTATTTTGCACGAGCTTGAGTTTCTCGTCCACTTTATTTCTGGTCACGCACAAAGACGAGCTCCCGGCGAGAGACGTCGGGGCACACCCTCCCTCCCCTCGGCTCGTCGGTCTTGGCGCCGGCTCGCGTGGCTTCAAACACGGTTCCACAGGCTGGGAATGTGCTGGCGTAGCATGCCGGAGAGAGAGCGCTCGTGTGTGTGGAGCGCGCTACATCATCCGTGTTCCAGCACCAGGCTGGCAGGCCTCTCTTTACTACCACAACAAGGCTTCAGTCTGGATTATTATATACTCTTAAATACTCAGGGTGTTTGTGGCCTCAACGTGAACGCTGGCAGAAGTGCAGCAAAAGTTCACCCGCTCATTCTGCTCTCCTCCGCTTATTGTCGGCGTATTTATTAATTATTATTTGGTCACACCAACAGTCGGAGAGCATGGCTTGTAAATACACGACACGACAGGGGAAAGAGGCTTGGCCGGTTGACAGCAGGATACATTTTGCCTCAAAGCCATTCGCAATGAATTTGAATATTCAAGTGTAACGTTCGTACAGTATTTCTCTCCAAAAAACATGTTTCAGCACATTGCAAAGAAGTCTGCAGAAAAACATGGATGCTCAGCTTTAGTTTGTCGAATTAATTTTCTACCACGTACGTGAGAAGGTTTATTTAATTTTCTGTAACAGCTACTGGTGAGGGAACAAGTGTTATAGCTGCCAAATCACAAGTGATAACATGGACGACTTAGTTTTCCCACAACATTTAAGGTATCTATGAATCGATAAGGAGTACAAATTGATTAATTATCGCTCACTTGGCTTGCTAGAAGTAGGTTTTTTGGTTAATTGCTTAGTAATTAAGCTTCACGTCTTCTTGGTTTTCCTTTAACAGCCTGCTCTCGAGGACTGTAGCCCTGCTGTAAATGAGTGCAATATTGATTGATTTTTATGCTCTAAAATTATTTTTAATTAAACAGAAATCTGGGTTCTAAACTACAAGAGAACTAAAGGTAACAATATGTAGGTAGGTAAAAATATTGTGCTGAATAATTTACATTGTTATAAACCAGTATAATTTTTTTAAACATGGTTATTTTAGCCATTATTTTACATCCGTTTTTCATTAAAAGTTCAAAATGCTCTGTATGAGTGCAAGAATGAATACACCAGAATGTGAATTATTATTATTTAGTATATAAGCTTACAAAAGATTTTTTGAGCCTTTGTGAATGTTTAGGCATTATCCTATACTGAAACTTTGTGACTTTGCTGATTTTGTGTTGTAAAATAACCCCAGAATGCCTGTAACTGATCTCAGTCCCAAAATTTGCTGCGCATTTCACTGACCTGATCTACCCTTTCTCACTTCTGCGCGAGTGCACTGTGGCACTGTCATGCTGAACTAGCTGCATCCCGGCACGCTGTCGTACTCGCGTGTGGCTACATGCAGGCCAGCGCTGGCCGTCGTACCCGACGACACAATTCCTCACTAAGTTTGCTCGACCTGGCATGCTCGGACCCAGCAGCATGCAAACACGCCCACCACCAACCGATGGACAGGCAGGCTGACGTT
This sequence comes from Hemibagrus wyckioides, assembly GCF_019097595.1. NCBI lineage: Eukaryota > Metazoa > Chordata > Actinopteri > Siluriformes > Bagridae > Hemibagrus > Hemibagrus wyckioides. Next base: position 4,771,089 of record NC_080719.1, read on the forward strand.
TCTGCTATAGGCGATACAAGCCTCTCGCATGCGAGAGACAGACTGATCGATATTATATTGGAATCTGAGTTTCACAAAGGGCCGAGTGAAAATGACCTTGTAGTTGATATAAAGAGTGGATGTATAAAATGCTTTTAATGCAGTCAGTGATTTAATACGACGATCTAATTGTCTTATTGGAGTATGATGTGAGGCCACACCTCTTTCAGTTTCTGGAGCTGACAAATTTTCGGTAATACTCTTTTCTCTGGCACAGAGGCCACATCTCCTCTCTTAAACCTGTCAGGCAGAGAAGCCACACCTCCTCCCTTGAATCTGACAGGCACAGAAGACACACCTCCTTCTATAAAACTGATTGACACAGAGGCCACACCTCCTCCCTTAAACCTGACAGGCAGAGAAGCCACACCTCCTTCTTTAAAACCTACCGACACAGAGGCCACACCTCCTCCCTTAAACCTGACAGGCACATAACCTACACCTCCTTTGTCAATCACAAGTGGCCTCGAGGCCACACCTCCTCTCTTAAATTTGACAGGCACTGAAGCCACACCTCCTTCTATAAAACTGATTGACACAGAGGCCACACCTCCTCCCTTAAACCTGGCACCTCTTTTGTCAATCTAGAGAGGCACAGAAGCCACACCTTCTTTCTTAAACCTGACAGGAACATAACCCACTCCTCCTTTGTCAAGCCTGACAGGCATTTCGACCACACCTCTTTCCTTAAAGCTGACAAGGATAAACCACACCTCTGTCCTTTAAACCTACCAAGTTCTTCTCCTTCCTTACTTAATCTTCACAAGCACAGAGGCCACACTTTCTGTAATAAGACAGACCGCCTGGAAAGACAAATAATAACTGGTAACCCAGACTGATTGTTTAAGCCATTGATTTGTCCATCGTTAATGTGTTGTTTATTGCAGCTGTGTATATATCCGCAATGATGCAGTTGAGATGTTTAGTCTAAAGATGTTACTGCTACAGCACCTGATAAAATCAGGCAGCGCAGTGAAGCTAGTGCAGTGTTTTTTCAGGCATCTCTTCCAGTTGCAATTTTGAGAAACTCATGATTTCTTAGATTATTCACAAAATGGAGACAGTCCTGGTGCTTATTTGTACTGGATCTGCATGCATGCTTTCTTATTAGCTAATTGCAGAAGCTAGAAAATCCTTGACGGAACTTGGTTAATTGTGCAGACTTGCTTGATTCCACAGGCTGATGAGTTTAGGTAGAGGGTATGGACTTCAGTTGAAGGAACGTAATGGGCTTTGATTCCTTTCTATGAAATCATCTGCGTGTGAGAATTCTTCTGACAGTCAGGTACATGAGTTCTGCCCGAAGCTGACCATAAGACTTTTAACACTGACTTTTGAACACGACGAGCATGTGGCGTTTTTTTTTTTTTTTTTTTAAATATCTGTGCTTTCCCTTCAGTACGAACCTTCAGCTGAACCAAGTTGCAATTTAGATGCAAAGATGAATAGAAGAAGTGGGCTGACGGTGGCAATAGATGGCCTTCTCTGAAAGCAAACAGTTTGTTCCAGTGGGAGAAACTCCCACGGTAGTGGCCTTGCAGTCACAGCGTTTACACCGAGGTAAAGATGCTGATGACGCCGGTTTCTTTTCAACCGAACGAAGACAGCCGAGGTTTTCCGTGACATAACGAGTGGAGGGAAAAACAGGAGTGAGGTCATTTTCTTTTTATTGGCTCGTTGAGGTCGCACGCTCTCTTATGTATCTTGTGCATCATGTATTTTGTGCGAGAGCGGAAAACTTAATGATGATTGCGCAGGGAATCTCCCTCGCACTGTAAACCAGGAAATATCGACTTCAGTTTATTGATGTACCCCCCCCCCATCATTGCATACCAGAGAATGGATTAAAACATTGTCTGGCTGTTTTTCTGTCTTACGCTGTGCTGAGAAAGAGCCACTCGGTGAAAAGTGAGAAGGCGGAAAGAGAGACACTGCTTAGTAACTTGCTTAGTCATGTTATGACACGAGGTTGTGGCCAGGCCAAGAGAGAGAAAAGGAGCTGTGCTGTCAGTGAGACGTTACACACCATGCTTCGCTTCAAGCTCCGAAAGTTCAGAGTCCCAAAAGAAGAGCAGCGAATGTGTGCTGGTGTTCCATAAACCCTGAGAAACCTGTCCTGAAGTGAAACTGGTGGTGTCGTGCTATCATGTGATTCCCCACACGGCATTACATCACTCTGCATGCTGGCGTTCACATAGTTTCAGTAGTGAGACACGGGGCTGAGTGTGTAGAAACCGCACACACCCGTATGATGATCTTCTCTCTTTTTTTTTTCTTTTTTTAATCACTGTTCTGGTTTTACAGCACTGTTGAATTCTTCAAATCCAATCGGTCCAGTAGATTATACATCTAATATTCATTCTGTAATAGCGATTAATTTCAATGGGCTTATATGGCAGAAGATCTGCTTAATCTGAACCTAAGAAGAAACACATTTTCAATTCCAAAAAAAACAAAACAGCATTAGCATTGATATGAAGTTTTTTTGCCTCTCCAGTGTCAGAGCTTTGCTTTGTGCCAAAATACTTTCTTTTTAAGAGTTTATAGCAGGATCTACCTTAAATATACACTGATCAGGCATAACATTATGACCACCTGCCCCCCCCCGGATGCCAAAACAGCCCTGACTCAGCCCTGCCTGAGCCCTGACTCGCTCAAATCCTTACGCTTGCCTATTTTTCCTGCTTCTAACACATCACACCCACTAACAGGTGCCATGGTGAGGAGATACTCAGTGTTATTCACTTCACCTGGCACTGCTCATAATGTTATGGCTGATCAGTGTAAATATAAATGGATAAATATTGCGTGTCATGCTTTAATTATTTGACAAATGTAATTGCTGGAAAAATGTGCTGTGGTGTAAAAGGAATCAAACACTTTCTGTTGTGCACTAATTGGTAACTTCAGACAACTCTTGGAGCTTTCATTAGTTTTCTATAATGGCACAATATTATTCCTCGCTTAAGACTAGTACTGCACCGTAATGTCCAAATATTAACTCATGTGACCATAATGATCCCAAATTGCACTGTTTTAGCATTTTACTTCAAGCTTTCCTCTAAGATTCCTTTTTCTTTAAATAAAGTATATAAGTAGTAAGAGTAGTAGTAATGGGGTTGATCAGCACTTAACCATTGTGTGTGCTTCGTCAGTTGGTTGGAATAATTGATCCATTATTACTAGGAAATATTTTCTCAGCAGTTTTTTATGCTTGCTTAAGTTCCCATTATAGCAGAGACGGAGAACGAGAGATCACCGATTTGGTGCTTAAGCTTTTGAATTGTGTGTGTGTGTGTTTTTAACAGGTGCTAAGTCAGGTACACCCCAAGCTGTCGTCTCAGGAGGAGGCTCTGCAGTACATAGAGGAGCTGATTCTGCTGCTACTGAGCATGCTCTGTCAGGCCCAACCTCGCACCGTGCAGGATGTGGAGGTAAACTTGTACTCACACAAACACACACACTTTCACACTTTTCTAAGCGCATCACTCTGGACCGCTAATGCGAACGCCGCCGTCGTTGCATAAGCTAAAGCGTCCGATAAGTGTTTGGCAAGCTTGATTGATTACTCGGGTTCTGACACGCTCGCAGAAGACTTTGGCGCATTAGTAAATGGTAATGGAGAACAGACTTACCAGAAAGTGTCTCTTTCCTCGCAGAGGTGATGAAATACGGGAAGTAGCGTGATATACTGACTAAAACATGCTGGAGCTTTTTAAAGAAAAGTTCTGATAACAGCATTATTTATGTACAGCGAGGGAAAAAATTATTTGATTCCCTGCTGATTTTGTACGTTTGCCCACTGACAAAGAAATGATCAGTCTGTAATTTTAATGGTAGGTTTATCTGAACAGTGAGAGACAGAATAACAACAAAAAAATCCAGAAAAACACATTTCAGAAAAGTTCTACATTGATTTGCATTTTAATGAGTGAAATAAGTATTTGATCCCCTATCAATCAGAAAGATTTCTGGCTCCCAGGTGTCTTTTATACAGGTAAGGAGCTGAGACTACAGTAGGAGCACTCTCGGGGAGTGCTCTTAATCTCAGCTGGTTAACTGTATGCAAGACACCTGTCCACAGAAGGAAGCAATCAATCAGATTCCAAACTCTCCATCATGGCCAAGACCAAAGAGCTGTCCATGGAAGACTGTAGACCTACACAAGGCTGGAATGAGCTACAAGACCATCGCCAAGCAGCTTGGTGAGAAGGTGACAACAGTTGGTGCGATTATTCCCAAATGGAAGAAACACAAAAGGACTGTCGATCTTCCTCGGTCTGGGGCTCCATGCAAGATCTCACCTCATGGAGTTTCAATGATCATGAGAACGGCGAGGAATCAGCCCAGAATTACCCTGGAGGATTTTGTCAATGATCTCAAGGCAGAAAGAAGAAAACAATCGGTAACGCACTACGCCATGAAAGACTGAAATCCAGTAGCGCCCGCAAGGTCCCCCTGCTAAAGAAAGCACATGTACAGGCTGATCTGAAGTTTGCCAGTGAACATCTGAATGATTCAGAGGAGAACTGGGTGAAAGTGTTGTGGTCAAATGAGACCAAAATCCAGCTCTTTGGCATCAACTCAACTCGCCATGTTTGAAGGAGGAGGAATGCTGTCTGTGACTCCAAGAAGACCATCCCCACCGTCAAACATGGATGTGGAAACATTATGCTTTGGGGGTGTTTTTCTGCTAAGGGGACAGGACAACCGCACCGCATCAAAGGGACGATGGACGGAGCCATGTACCGTCAAATCTTGAGTGAGAACCTCCTTCCCTCAGCCAGGGCATTGAAAATGGGTCATGGATGGATATTCCAGCCTGACAATGACCCAAAACACACACCAAGGCAACAAAGGAGTAGTTCAAAAAGAAGCACATTAAGGTCCTGTAGTGGCCTAGCCAGTCTTAATCCCATAGAAAATCTGTGGAGGGAGCTGAAAGGTCAGGATCAGTCATGTTCAGAATAATTTTTTCCCTCACTGTAGATATCGTAAATCGCCTAGATCTAATCACGCAATCACTCGCTTTTGTACTTTGTTCTGTTCCACTTCACTTTGAGCTCGACTTTTTGTACAATTATACAGCGTAACATTTTATTGTCCGAATTCTTCATTCTGATTGGTCCGAAGGTGTTGATTAGTTTTCTAGAACAGCAGCTCTGGCAACAGTGCTGTCTATAAATCATATACTTACTATTGTTTCTATCAAGCATCTCTTTTCCTTGCAGAGGTAAGACCTAGTGGTGCGCTATATGTTCAAAATAAATATACACCGAACAGGCATAACATTGTCTAATATTGTGTTTGTCCTCCTTTTGCTGCCAAAGCAGCCCTGACTCGTCATGCACTGTGTATTCTGACACCTTTCTATCAGAACCACGTGCATCGATGAGCCTTGGCCACCCATGACCCTGTCGCCGGTTCACCACTGTTCCTTCCTTGGACCACTTTTGATAGATACTGACCACTGCAGCACTTGTCCATTTTTCCTGCTTCTAACACATCAACTCTGAGGACAAAATGTTCACTTGCTGCCTAATATATCCCACCCACTAACAGGTGCCATGATGAGGAGATCATCAGCCTTATTCACTTCACCTGTCAGTGTTCATAATATTATGCCTGATCGGTGTATAATGCAATATACAAAGCACTTGGGCATTTAAAGAAAGCTCTGTCTAAAAGGGTATTAAAAACTTAGTACTTAATGAATTCAATAAAAATGAAAAATTCTAGGTATTCGTTTTGATAAACTTTATTAAACAACAAATACGTTTTATATTATATTAATATTAAAATTATATTATATTATATTATATTAAAAAATGTTGTATCTCTGTAAGGAAATTTTATTATTTTTTTGGAAGGAGTCTCCAGTGTTAGCCTTCTTGTTGGAATAAAACACTTTGGCTCTTTTTGGAAAGGCGGTTGTAATTTCAGTAAATATCAGTTTTTGTCCAGTAGTTGAATATTTTACCTACAGATTCAAGATTCTTTTTTTTGTCCCTATACTTAGCACAGCGAAATTCGAGCAGTCCTTGCAGTGCAGTTCTCTTATGATGTGCTGCAAACTATACATCCAAAGGAAGTTTTACAAAAGAAATAATGTAATAAAAGAAGTATATGGTATAAATAAGTATGTAAATACTATTTATGTAGATATAAATAAGTTATTGCACAACACTTGAACATAGGGATTGCAAAAACGAGAGGGTATTAGTGTCAGGATGTAAACATGTGGAATAATATAGAATCTAACGTGCAGCAGAATGTAAATATCCTCCGTATTCTGAAGTTTCACCCGATTTTAAACCAATACAGCTCTTTTGTCCTTCTCTGACTTTGCTCACTGACCCATTTCTCAACTCTTTCTGTGCTTTCTGTGTTTCTGATCCATTTTCGCGCGCAGACGCCTCGCGTGAGCTGGAAAGGTGCTTTATTTGTGGTGCTGTCGCACGTCACTAGCACAAAACTGTGGTGGTGTTTTTATTTTTCCCCCGATCTCGTTCATCTTCCATTCCTTCTCCGGTCATGTTCCTTTTATTCTGCTCCCGTTCCGTGATCATCTCTTCCCTTCTTTATCTCTTTCATCTGCGTCAACTTCAGTCATCTTTTCATTATTTGTCTCTATCTGTGCGACCGGGTTGCTCACAGAAGGATGTACAACCCGAGATTTGAACCCGGTTTAGGTTTACGTGTCCCCATGACTGCTTAACCACTTTTTGACGAATAAAGTCGTCGTTCTCTGTCTCACTGTCTCTATGTGGTTTTTGTAGGAGCGAGTCCAGAAGAGTTTCCCTCACCCCATCGATAAGTGGGCCATTGCTGACGCCCAGGCGGCCATTGAGAAGAGGAAGAGGAGGAACCCACTCGCTCTGCCTGTGGATAAGATTCACCCGCTTCTGAAGGTGCAGATTATCCTCAGAACTTTTCCTAAACATTTCTTTCTGGACATAGCTCTCCTTTATTGTTCAGGGTGGACAAGTCATAAATTCGTTACTACTCTATTGTTTTGGAAAGTAACTTTTTGGGGTCAGGGCGCAGGGTCAGCCGGGTGGGTTGGGGGCTTTGCTCAAGGGCCCAGCGGTGGCAGCTTGGCAGTGATGGAACTTAAACCCTGATCAACGACCCAGAGCCTTAACTACTTGAGCTACTGCCACCCCTGGTATCTCAAGTCTGCAGAAGTAAATACTAACCGCAAAATATTTACCTGAAGAAATAAAAAAATATCACATAGCTATCTATCCGTTGATGCTAATAATACCCACTATATCAGAAAATGTAATTGTTACATAATTTGTGACAATATTTATAATACACTACATTGCCAAAAGTTTTGGGACACCCCTCCAAATAATTGAATTCAGGTGTTGTTTTTCAGGGGTTGGGCTCGGCCCCTTAGTTCCAGTGAAAGGAACTCTTAATGCTTCAGCTTCATACCAAGACATTTTGGACAATTTCATGCTCCTAACTTTGTGGGAACAGTTTGGGGATGACCGCTTCCTCTTTCAACATGACTGCACACCAGTGCACAAAGCAAGGTCCATAAAGAGTGAGTTTGGTGTGGAGGAACTTGACTGGCCTGCACAGAGTCCTGACCTCAACCCGCTTCTAGAGGAATGGTCAATAATTCCTATAAACACACTCCTAAACCTTCTCAGAAGAGTTGAAGCTGTTATAGCTGCAAAGGGCGGGCCAACTCCATATTACATTCATGTGCGTGTAAAGGCAGACGTCCCAGTTTTGGAATGGAGCATGAAATTGTCCAAAAAATGTCTTGAAGCATTAAGAGCTCCTTTCAGTGGAACTAAGGGGCCGAGCCCAACCCCTGAAAAACAACACCTGGATTCAATGATTTTGAGGGGTAGCCCAAAACTTTTGTCAGTGTAGTGTATATTGACCACATAAATTTACATTGTCTGGGACAAAACTTTCATATTAGTTTCCCTGAATACTGAGCTTTAAGATGAATAAATGAATAGTGTACAGAGTTTGTATCTAATTTTTTTTTACCTGATCCTACCTAGCAAGGTCCTTTCCATGGGATTTCTGGCCTACTTTTGTTAAACGATCATACAGATCTTATTATAGGGATTATGCAGTGGTCTAGAATATAATATACTGGGAGGGAAATGACCGCAACAACCTGGCATCCCAGCTGTCTATCCGTACTCCAGATGTGACCTCTATAACAGAACTGACCTGTGGATAGAGTGGGACTTTCCATTTGAGCATTGCACCATATCAGCCACCAGAGGGAGCTGTAATGCTCTCTGGTGACTAAGCATAAATCCAGTAAGCTGGTGTTTTGAAGCTGCTTTCACTGCCAGTTACGCAGCAGGAAAAGTATGCAGCTGGGTGGAGAGGTCTGCTTTGGCCTGAAACAATTGTTGTTTTTACCATTTATGAAACAAAGTGTGGAAAATCTTTCATGTGTATTCATGCCCTCTGATAGGATAGCACTGATAGCATATCAAGCATGCTCTCAACTGACCCTGTTTGTGTTCTCTGTGGTAGGAGGTACTAGGCTACAAAATAGACCACCAGGTGTCTGTGTACATCGTGGCGGTGTTGGAATACATCTCAGCGGACATCCTGAAGCTGGCTGGAAACTACGTACGAAATATACGGCACTATGAGATCTCGCAGCAAGACATCAGTGTGGCCATGTGTGCTGATAAGGTACACACACACACAGTCCCTGTGCATCAAAACTGTAGAAATACACCCATTGTCCACTTTATTAGGAACAGCCATATGGCTGCTTCAGCAATCTCTCCTCAATTTTGCTGTGATTTTCAGCTGACCTGCTGTCAGAACTGCCATTATTGAAAATGAATTGACTCTTTCTGACCAATCAGAATAGAGAACTGAACAGCAGTTATAAGGAGTTGTGTATTAGACCTATAACCCAAGTATATCAACCATATTGTAGGTGCTGATGGACATGTTCCATCAGGACGAGGAAGACATCAGCGGCTTCCCCCTTATAGACGAGGAGCCATTAGCGTCTGAGGCGCAGACCTACTACGATCTAGTGAAAGCATTTATGTCTGAGGTGCGCCAGTACCTGAGACACCTGAACCTCATCATCAAGGTGTTCCGCGAGCCATTCGTCACCAACGGCATGCTCTTCTCGCCCAACGTGAGTCACTCGATTGCTTGTTTTCCTACGTTTGGCTAAAAAAAAAGGTTTGGGTATCCGGGTCGTATCTTAAAATATCTAATAGTCGCAAGTCAGTGCACTTTTAGCTTTTGATCCCTGTGCTTTATCTCAAGCTGTTCAACCTTTTCTGCAGAAATGGAACTGTGTCTCAGATAGTGAAGAGCTTATGTATTATATTATATTCATTTATATCATGATTCTTAAAGGTATTTTTTACAGTACACTGTGTACATCACGAAATATAGGATTGCAAACAATTTCCCAGGAATACAGCTTTAATATCTGCAAAAACAAATGGCTGTGGAGACATGTTCTTTAGTAATGTAAATGAATTGGTACAATCCCACATGTAAAAAACTGAGCAACAGAAGTTAATTTATGACCTTTTAAAAAAACCCTCATTATTGTTCTATTTTTGTTTAATGTGCTATGTTTTGCTCATCCTCTTGTATGCTGCCCCCTGCAGGATGTGGATAACATTTTCAGTCGTATAGTGGACATCCACGAGGTGACTCTAAAGCTGCTGGGGCTCATCGAGGACACAGTGGAGATGACGGACGAGGGAAGCCCTCACCCACTGGTGGGCCGCTGCTTCGAGGACTTGGCTGAGGTCTGACTCCATACAGCGTAGTATAAGGCCGTATTCTGTAGCTCTGAGTTTTAAAAAGATCTGACTGAATATCGCTTTCTCTCACACACACACACACACACACACACCCTTAAACATTACTTAAAGGTGCTCTGTGTGTTATGAAAGCTGTGAATGCGTTTTAGCTTCAGGGTTCTGCTGTTGTCATTAGAGCCACATGAATACAGGGTGGGATTCGTTCCTGCATTGTTAACTCCTTGGTCGGTGGCCTCATTTTCAGGAGCTGGCCTTTGACCCCTATGAGACGTACGCTCAGGACATCCTGAGGACCGGATTCCATGACCACTTCCTCAGCCAGCTCTCCAAACCCGGTGCAGCCTTCTACCTCCAGGTCAGAGGTCATGCCTCTTTTCTTAAAACACATAATAGCAGTCATAATTGCTGACCGGCTCTGTCATACCAAAATATAGAAATTCTTAATGATGCATGGGCCAGTGTGAAGATGAATACAAGGAAATAAGGATGTTTTCTTCATTATCTCTATTTCTTTTCTCAGTCGATATGTGAAGGCTTCAAAGAGGCCGTGCAGTACGTATTACCTCGGCTGCTCCTGACCCCAGTTTACCACTGCCTGCATCACTTTGAGATCTTAAAGGTGAGTCAAGTAATCGTATATCTGTGCATTAAAGCCCCAGTAATCAGTCAGAAAATCAGGGGTTTGTTGATCTAAGATAACCAGACATACTGGCAGATGGACTGTTTGATGGTCTGCCAGATGATGATAGAGTACCAGACAACTATGACAGACTACTACATGTCATAATGAAATCCCAGAGGTAGTGAGACAAACTAGGCGACAGAATGAGACAGGGTGACAGACGTATATGGTGTGACAAAATGCCTAAGGGAGTGAGACAACATGGCAGAAAGAGGGATTGACTACCAGACACCTATGACTGACTACCAGATAGAATGACAAACTGCCAGGTAGAGTGAGACACAGGAGTCTACTAGATTGAAGCATACTGCCAGACGGAGTATGGACATTGTGCCAGACGGAGTATGGACATCGTGCCAGACGGAGTGAGGACATCGTGCCCGACGGAGTGAGGACATCGTGCCCGACGGAGTGAGGACATCGTGCCCGACGGAGTGAGGACATCGTGCCCGACGGAGTGAGGACATTGTGCCCGACGGAGTGAGGACATTGTGCCCGACGGAGTGAGGACATTGTGCCCGACGGAGTGAGGACATTGTGCCCGACGGAGTGAGGACATCGTGCCCGACGGAGTGAGGACATCGTGCCCGACGGAGTGAGGACATTGTGCCCGACGGAGTGAGGACATTGTGCCCGACGGAGTGAGGACATCGTGCCCGACGGAGTGAGGACATCGTGCCCGACGGAGTGTGGACATTGTGCCAGTCGGAGTGTTGGCATACTGACCAGGAACTTGACTCTCGGGTCCTGTTTGTGTGGAATACAGACAGAATCATGGTTTCTATACATTAGTGTTCCATTTACCAGTGATGCTGTTACTAGGCTCTCTCGTGGGTTTAACCCTCTCAGAAATGAGATCAGTAGGTAGAAGGTACTGTAAGGTAAATTCCTGTATGTTCTTTAAGCTGAAGTCACAAGGGCCGTACCACGTGTCTGGAAGAGCATTATTTTGTAGTGTTTTTTTGTGCTGGAATTGAGGCACTAAGCCTCTTTTCAGGATTCTTTTGCAGAAGGGATGTAAATCTGTCTGAAATGCCTTGAAGTCTAGTGCTGCTTTGTGCATATTTGGGCTTTAATGCGTGTGTACATGGTGAACCTGTTTCATGTGCTTTAGTCCGTGTTGTAAATGTGGCTGGAAGTAAATCCTCTTTCTTAAATACACAGAGAGAGAAATGTAGCATGTCGCTGATCTGAAGCCTGAGGTCTGGATATGATTCTGTTCTCAGTTTATTGAGAGTCATTAACAAATAAGCACTAGTGAGGGAGAGACAATGAGACACGGACATTTTTTCTTTACGTCCACTCATCTTCTCAGTTTTTGCTCTTCTTGCTCAATCGCTCTGTTCTTCTGCCTCACAGCAACTGGAGGAGAAAAGCGAGGATGAGGACGATAAGGAACGACTGAAGCAGGCCATCACAGCGCTCCTCAACCTTCAGAGCAGCATAGAAAGGATCTGCTCCAAAAGCTTGGCCAAGAGAAGATTAAGGTATACACACACACACACACAAGCTGAAGCCTATGCTTGAGGTGAATATAAGGTACAGATTCATCTGCTTGGAGCTCAGAGGACCTGATCATCATCATCATCATCAAACCACAAAGCACTGAAACTCATAAATCCTCAGTCAAAACATTCACACACACACACACACACACATACACACACACACACAAGCATCACACAACTTTTCCTGTACCCCTCCCATCCTCCATACTCCACCCAGACTCGGTCCTGAGCTCCCTGACCACCCCTGCCCCTAAAATAGCCGTGGTGTATGACCAAGTGAGGGGGGGTCAGCCTGTTGTCCCAGGGATGTTGCGTCAGGGTTTGGGCCGTTCAGCTCGGCTGTTATTGTTCTCAGGCTGGAAAAAAAAGTGAGTGAGCGAGAGAGAGAGAAAGAGAAGGCACACATTTGTGTGAGAGAAATTCAAATCTTTGTGAAGCAGAGCTCAGCATCTTTTCTGTTTTAGGGCCGTGTATCTAGTCCGGGTTTCAGTATTTTTCACCAAATCGTTCTGCGCCCCCTGCTTCATCATTCGATTTCATCATGGCATCAATGAATTGGATTTAAAAGATCATCTCTGCTTTTCTTTTGGTGACTTAAATTCTCACCTGGTTCTAGTCTTTTTTTATGGGGAAAGGATGGCTTATTTTACGGTAGGTGGTTTTTAGATTTTTCTCCACATTTCCATATGCACGATTGTGTGTGTGTGTGTGTAGTGCTGTTAAATCTGTAGCTGTGAACTGCCTTCCTGTTTCCCTTCACTTTGTATGTGGTTAAGAACAAAGGGTCAACGTGGTACGCTACTCCCTGTGGTCATTTTTCCACCAGAGAGCATTTGACTGATAAAGCATATAATTATGCATGATGTGATTTGTTGTTTTGTTTTGTTTTTTATAGTCATGTCTTATTGTTTTCTTTGTTAATGTTAAAGTTGCTTTTGTTACACCTTCCAAAGCAAGGCACCATGAATCAGTCACATATATTCAATTGTACTCGAGCAACTTTTTCCATCCACTTGTTGCCGTTTTTCCATTTTACCATTATCAAAGCATTATAGTGTAGTGTGTCATGCCCCCATGCCACCTTCTGCAGGCGCCAGGCTGTTTGAAACGCATGTTCCACATGCAGATGTTGGTATGAGGAACGAGCCAGCGATTGGAAAACGCTGCACTCCAGAAAACATCAGTAAGCTCCTTTTCCCCCGTACGACTAGTCCCGTGCAGCGTTGCACCACTGGACTGGCTAGTGTAAATCCCCTCCTAATTGTTCCCTATCCCCTTCTCCATTCTTCCCTCCCGCTTGTGATTGTATAACAACAAAATCCTAACCACAATGAATAAAAAAAAAAAACCGAGCGAATCTCGGCCATCTGATTTCGATAAGCAATCGTATAAATTTACTGTACATCAATGACCTCACCATACCAGCTATTAGGTGTGCTTAATTATCTAATAGGATTCTGATTTTAGATCTCGTACGGTTGTTCTATCAGTTCTAAGTCGGATGAGAAACCTCCACAGAGGTGGCTTAGTCACTGCTACTGTAGACAAAGCCAATCTTCCTCTCAGTCGCAAGGGTTCTATTTTCAGTGTCTTAAAAACAATGCTAGTGTGTAGAGGTATTGTGAGTGACAGAACCGTGCTTTCGCTCACACCCCCTCCCTCTCTGTTTGCACTCCCCTCCCTCTGCCCTGTTGGCTTTGCACAAATGTATCTTTCTCGGCTCTGCCTCTCCAGCGAGTCGGCCTGCCGCTTCTACAGTCAGCAGATGAAGGGCAAGCACCTGGCCATCAAGAAGATGAACGAGATCCAGAGGAACATCGATGGCTGGGAGGGCAAAGACATTGGGCAGGTCTGCAACGAATTCATAATGGAGGGCACGTTGACGCGGGTGGGCGCCAAGCACGAGCGCTACATCTTCCTCTTCGATGGCCTGATGATCTGCTGCAAGTCCAACCACGGACAGCCTCGCCTACCAGGGGCCAGCGCTGCCGAATACAGATTGAAAGAAAAGTTTTTCATGCGCAAGGTAAGTGTAGATGGAGGCACTGGTGCTTGATGGATGATGGTGGAAAGTGGTCGATTTATGAGATGATATTGCTCTTAAAGTAAGGTTTATGTTGTTTGGATGCAATTTGGAAGATGGCTCTGTAGGGATTGGCTGAATTGATGGTTAAGTGATTGATGGACCAGTGGTGCTAGTGGGATGAGGTATACAAACAGATGGTGCCGGTTGGAGGTGGATGAACAAATTGGGAATTGCTTTAGTGGAAAGATGTGGTAGCTACAGTGGTAGAGGACAATGGTGTTGATAAAAAGTAGATGAATAAATTTATGGTATTGATGGGAGGTAAAAAGGTGCATGGGTTTAAGTGATGAGTTAATTGTGTGGTACATATTGTTAGTTGGATTGTTTTATTTTGACAAAGACGGGTCAACTTTTTGGGGAAAAGGTGAAGGATGAGTGATGTCAACTGGGAAAAGATGGATGGATGTAGGGAGAAGGATAGATGAGGCTGTGAAGATGAATAATATTACTGGGAGGAGATGTATATGTTTGTGGGAGAAGACATGGGATTGGAGGTGATGGTAAAAGATGGATAGTGCTTGGGGAAGAGATTGATGGATAGTATTTGTGAAATTGTGAGATTGAATTTACCGCAAGTGGTGATTAGTTGGTGTTGGAAAAATGGAATGGATAGATATGGAGTGGATGGATGATGTGTGTTGGTAGGAGAAAGTATAAATAGATATTAGGGAGAGATGGTGGTTCCTTATGCTGGAAGAATGCTGACAAATGACTGATGAAATAATTTCTAAAAAGATGAGTGATTGATGATGCACGGTGATGGGGACGTGATGGTAGGTAATGTGTAGTTAATGGAAAGAGAGAGTAGGTGGATGATGTTGGGTAGAAGATCAGATGGGTCAGTGATGAATCTAGATGGAAAATAGCTGATTAGATGGTGAAAGTGGTGAACAAGGGCCTAGAGATTTGACGTATTTTCCACTCAAGCGTCAATCGTACTGTAGACATTTGTCTGTTGTGCAGCATGTGAAGATTTCTTGAGAGCTTGAATATGATCTGAGTAAACGTCTTTTACCGTCCTTCCTCTAGATCCAAATCAACGACAAGGACGACAAGGAGGGTGAGTACCGGCACGCCTTCGAGCTCATTCTGAAGGACGGCAACAGCGTGGTGTTCGCTGCCAAGTCTGCCGAGGAGAAGAACGGTTGGATGGCGGCGCTGATTTCGCTTCAGTACCGCTCCACTCTGGAGCGCATGCTCGACACGGCCATGATGCAGGAGGAGAAGGAAGAGCAGATGAGGCTTCCCAGTGCTGAGATCTACCGCTTCGCAGAGCCTGATTTAGATGAGAACGTGGTGTTTGAAGAGAATGTACAGTCCCAGTCTGGCATCCCTATAATCAAGGCTGGCACGGTGCTGAAGCTTATTGAGAGGCTCACCTACCACATGTATGCAGGTCAGAGCAAGACTAATTCTCTGGTTTGTTCCTTGAGTTTATTCATTTCTGGTTAGTTTTGGTGATCTAGATGGATAAGCTTAATAGAAAGAGAGGGTGGGTGGGGATGATTACCAGTAGGTGATGAACAGGTTCCTTCACACAGTGCAAATCCTTTCTAGTTTAGAAATCTATTTCCTAAACTGGTCCTTGGTTCCCAGGTGGTTCATTTTTTGTGGTCCAGTTCTCAAGTGACCCTCCAGTAAGGGTTTGATTGTTTAGTTGAAGTGTATGTATTGCTGGGACAGACTAAAAATTGGGACCACCTGGATGTCCCCAAGGATTTGTTTGGGGACGACTGCTCCAGAGATCTAGATGTAGTAAAATAATTTGCATGATCATTTAATGGCAGGTCAGTTGCCTAGTTTAACTCAGAGAAGTCGTTCTGGTGACTTGCATTTTTGCTTGGCATCTTCTGAGGAACATGAGGATTGTTGGTGTCAATTTGGAGGCATACAAATCAATAGCACCAGCACAAAGCACTGAGCAGCTCTGAAGTGAAGAATAAAACACTTGGAGTGTGCTGATATCAATGACAAGGTGTTGTGATGCCCGATGTTGTGAAGTTAATGTTTTTATAATGTCTTTATAATTGATTATTTTCCAATAACAGCACATCCCATAGTGTTTTGTTCCTCTCATGTCACGTGTATATCCCAGCAAATACAATTTTTGAGTTTATTAACAAACAATACAGAAAACATTTTAACCATTGATGATGTGGAACATCAGCAAAACAAGATGGTTCTTCAAGTTATTGTTGCTTTAATTAGAACACACTCACAAAACTTCCTTTCCAAAATGTCTCTTCAATGAGGACTTCAACATATTGGTGCTTATTTATTTATTAGTAGTATTACATTATATATATATATATATATATATATATATATATATATATATATATATATATATATATATATATATATATATATATATATATATATATATATATATATATATAGATCACACGGGTCAGTCTTCGCTCACCACGTGCATCATGCCCATTACCCTGTCTCAGTTCACCACTGTTCCTTCCTTGGACCATGATAGATACTGACCACTGCAGACCGGGAACACCCCACAAGAGCTGCAGTTTTGAAGATGCTCTGATCCAGTGGTCTAGCCATCAATTTGTCCCTTCATCAAACTCGCTCAAATCCTTACACTTTATTATATCTGTTATATCTATATATCTATATCTATCTATCTATCTATCTATCTATCTATATATATATATATATATATATATATATATATATATATATATATACACACACACACACACACACACACATATATATACACATATAATAGATAAGGATTTGAGCGAGTTTGATATATATAGCATATAGCAACCATCATATGAGGTCCAGCGAATGAGCTGTTATTAGCGATACCCTAATAAACGTGTATATAGTAATACATAATAGCAATGTATTATAATGTATTTCTGCTCCCGGATTCATGTTCTCCATCACGGTCTGGAAAATGTGCAGTTGGTCGTGTTGCATAACTCAGATTTCCAGCAGTGACGTGTGGTTGCACACTCATAGGGTTTTTAAAGTCGTTTGTTGTTCTATTTGCTCAACAGCACCGCGTGTTTACCTTCTAGCACTGTAGCGTAATTACACCCCGATTACACACGTTAAAGACCCAAACGGCCACGTGTGAAAAAAGCGGAGGCTCAAAGGTCACCGCATGCATTTGGGCTGTTTGTCACCTTGTTCCTATTCCTGGCTGTTTTCTCACGCTTGCTAAATATTTGGACGGCGTTTTACGTCATAGAAACACTGTGTGACGACCTACTTTGTTTCAGTGTCAGGGTGGCGCAGATAGCGTTTCTTTTAAAAACTGATAAGAAGCTAAAGTGGATAATAAAAAATGACATCGGTGGCTGTGGGTTTTTTCCAGCACGAGTTCAAGACAGCTGTCCAAAGGCAAAAGGTGCATGTGTTTAAATATGTTTAAGTGTGTGTGTGTTATTTTAAATAAAACAGGCAAATCCCTTGAACAGGGGTCTGGTTAACCCGACCCAAATCCACTCAGGCTTGTGGGCAGCTTAGAGCTCGTTTGGCTAATCAAACACAAGCCTATTTATAGGGTTAAGAAGGAGAGAGTGAAGTGCAAACTTAGATTTTCCCCTTCTTTTCTTTTTCATGTAACGATCAGTAGACCTGTAGAATACAGAAATACCTCGCAGATCCGCGTCTTACGATTCGCGACTTCACTGATCCGCAAAATTTTCATCGAGACCTAACTAATTCGCATCTGACCCACAAAATCCTGCAAAAGTGTTTACGGCTAATTTATACTTTTCCATGCTTATTAATTACTTTAGTTTATTAATTTTAGTAATATAAATATACAAGTAAAATCAACAAAATATCTATATAAATAAAATATAAATGTTATTTTAATGATATCGAACGTCGCCAATATCACATATGTACAGTACAGCCATTACGACACGCTGTTGGCTGGAAGGGTTGGAAGTAGCCAGTCACAGAGCATTAACAGTTTTATCTAGCTGCTGATTGGCTGGTAAAGCTACGGTGCTTTGTATGCTTGATGTCGTGGTTCATCTCCCTGCCCCTTGTGCTCGGATCGGAAGCTTTGGGCTGATATGTTGGAAGGATTTTCTGAAATTATTCTTCCCAGTCAAAATTATTTAAAAGATCCACTATTGACTGATTTTTACACACAACTTGGGATGAAGTTCAGATTTTCTTCACTGCTCTCAGCAGAACACTCGACATTTTTCAGTCTAACATCTAATAACAGCAGTGTGGATGGCTGTTCACGTGTGTGTTTTTGTTCTGCAGACCTACTCCAGTGACCACACACACGTCTCCAGTGCATCTGCCTCTGCTGTTCTCCTGCCAAAGCAAAAATGTTTGTTATTGGCAGCATTCACCATGAGTTTATCATAGTAGCTCACACTGCAATAACAATGTAAATATGATTAATCATTCAGCTTTCTCTATCCCCAAAACAAGCAGCTCTTGCGCTTTTAACATTATAATATAATATAATCCACATGCAGTAGGTCGTAACATGCCGCACTGAACAGAGCTGAACTCGTCTGTGTGCGAGCCGAGTAAGGATTCCTCTAATGGGTGGTCCCGGCCGTTCACACCCCAAAATAAACTTCCTCTCCAAAAGTGTGCATGCGTGTAAGTACAGGTCGCCGTTTTTCCTCCAGAGACTCTCGCAGCGTACATCTCGCTCATTTCTAATAACTCAAGGGAAGCGGGCCTTTTGAGGAAAATGCTGTGCGCACATGTAAATGCACCCTTTTTTTTTTTCTTTCGCCACTAACGAGCGGGAAAAAGGTGCATCCTGTCCGAATCGCTTCGGGGCTGCAGCCCACAACTGGACACAGCTGGGTGGAGGATTGATGGATGCTGTTTTCTCGATTCCACCATATCAGCCCTGACACACGTTCCCCTTTGTGTAGAACCTGAGAAACCTTACGCATGGTGAAATTTTCTTCTAGATATTCCTGAAAACTACAGACTTTCTGAAGCATATATTGTTCTCTTGCCAGAAGTAATGCTCTGGTTACCCCTAAAATAAAAAAAAAAATAAAAAACCACAATTGAAAGATTTGAAAAGTATAAGGATGCTTGACCATTGCACCCATATATGTGCTTCTTCTCTATTGAGACAAAGTTGGAAGCACATAATTGTATAGATTGTCTTTGTATGCTGTAACTTTACAGTTTCCTTTCACTGGAAATGAAACGTCCGAACCTGTTCCAGCTTGACAATGACTCTATTCTACAACCACTGTTCCTTCCTTGGACCACTTTTGATAGATACTGACCACTGCAGTTTTGGAGATGCTCTGATCCAGTGGTCTAACCATCACAATTTGGCCCTTCGTCAAACTCGCTCAAATCCTTACACTTGTCCATTTTTCCTGCTTCTAACATCAACTTTGAGGACAAAATGTTCACTTGCTGCCTAATATATCCCACCCACTAACAGGAGCCATGATGAGATCATCATCAGTCTCATTCACTTCACCTCTCACTGCTCGGAACGTTATGCCTGATCGGGTGTATGGTGTCTTAAGAATCAAAAGATCGGAAGAATCGAGTGTCCGACACTGATCCATAACCTGTGCCTTAACAGAAGGATCACAAATCTCCACGCCACACTCCAAAATCTAGTGCAAAGCCGTTCCTGAAGAGTGGTGCTGGACGGCGTGTTCAACACACACATATGGGTGTGATGATCAGGGGTCCACAAAAATTTTTTTTTCCTTTCCCAAATGACCCCATCCTGACCCACATCCTTCAATTTAAATAGCCTGCAACCTGATCATTTCTGAATTGCTCCAGGCAGTACTTTTTGTTTTGTTTTTTTATTCGCCAGGAATGGTCACTTGCCAGTTTCCACCCACCAGCCAGTTCTCACAGTCATACTATCATACGCTAATGTGCCATCTTTTTGGCTGGTTGCTCACGCTGCCTCACAGCACACTGTCTGTTCTCTTCCACATGTATAAACACAGACACTTGTGTATATTTTGTATGCAGTTTACTTGATTACTAGATTTTACTCGTCCTCAAAAATTTTCATCCCCGTTTTAGGATCACAATTAACCTTTAGCTGATAAATTGTGGGCCATTTTTTGTGTTTGTATTTGAACACTTACTCCTACCTGTTCTGTTTGTGTCCGAGGGAGGGGGAAAGAGAGAGAGAGAGAGAGATTCATTTTTGGATTTCTGGATCTGTTTGTCCTGTCTGTGACTCCTAAGAGCTGATCGTTCTAAATCTATTTTAAGTGCTCTCTCTGTGTGTGTGTGTGTGTGTGTGTGTGTGTGTGTGTTCTAGTCTGTGTGAGGGCAGCCTTGTGCGTCAGAACGGCGTCTGTTTCCTGGCCAGAATAATTCCAGGCTGATTGTTTGTAAATGCAAACTGAGGCTGCTATTGTTCCTTACTGGCCTCGCCAAGGAACCCAGAACTCAGCAGATCCATCATATGAACAAACAGCTCTCTGCAATGCACACACACACACACACACACACACACACACAGTAGGAAAAAAAAACTAAGATAGACTTAAGATAATTTTAAACTCCCAAGTGTAAATGGTTTGTGACATCTTTTAAATCTTTTTGTAACTTCATGTTAGAAGGTTCTGTATGAGCGAGGGATCGTAGGGGCATCTAAGATTTGAGCCGCTTTTTAAAATTTACATCTACTGATTTTTAACACCACTTTATTCTGCAAACAACTAGAAATAGTTGTTTAAGCTGCTTGCAATACCCCCCCCCAGTTTGAATGTAGAATATACACTATATTGCCAAAAGTATTCGCTCACCTGCCTTGACTCACATATGAACTTAAGTGACATCCCATTCCTAATCCATAGGGTTCAATATGACGTCGGTCCACCCTTTGCAGCTATAACAGCTTCAACTCTTCTGGGAAGGCTGTCCACAAGGTTTAGGAGTGTGTTTATGGGAATTTTTGACCATTCTTCCAGAAGCACATTTGTGAGGTCACACACTGATGTTGGACGAGAAGGCCTGGCTCTCAGTCTCCGCTCTAATTCATCCCAAAGGTGTTCTATCGGGTTGAGGTCAGGACTCTGTGCAGGCCAGTCAAGTTCATCCACACCAGACTCTGTCATCCATGTCTTTATGGACCTTGCTTTGTGCACTGGTGCACAGTCATGTTGGAAGAGGAAGGGGCCAGCTCCAAACTGTTCCCACAAAGTTGGGAGCATGGAATTTTCCAAAATGTCTTGGTATGCTGAAGCATTCAGAGTTCCTTTCACTGGAACTAAGGGGCCAAGCCCAGCTCCTGAAAAACAACCCCACACCATAATCCCCCCTCCACCAAACTTTACACTTGGCACAATGCAGTCAGACAAGTACCGTTCTCCTGGCAACCGCCAAACCCAGACTCGTCCATCAGATTGCCAGATGGAGAAGCGCGATTCGTCACTCCAGAGAACGCGTCTCCACTGCTCTAGAGTCCAGTGGCGGCGTGCTTTACACCACTGCATCCGACGCTTTGCATTGCACTTGGTGATGTATGGCTTGGATGCAGCTGCTCGGCCATGGAAACCCATTCCATGAAGCTCTCTGCACACTGTTCTTGAGCTAATCTGAAGGCCACATGAAGTTTGGAGGTCTGTAGCGATTGACTCTGCAGAAAGTTGGCGACCTCTTCGCACTATGCGCCTCAGCATCCGCTGACCCCGCTCCGTCAGTTTACGTGGCCTACCACTTCGTGGCTGAGTTGCTGTCGTTCCCAAACACTTCCACGTTCTTATAATACAGCTGACAGTTGACTGTGGAATATTTAGGAGCGAGGAAATTTCACGACTGGATTTGTTGCACAGGTGGCATCCTATTACAGTTCCACGCTGGAATTCACTGAGCTCCTGAGAGCGACCCATTCTTTCACAAATGTTTGTAAAAACAGTCTGCATGCCTAGGTGCTTGATTTTATACACCTGTGGCCATGGAAGTGATTGGAACGCCTGATTCTGATTATTTGGATGGGTGAGCGAATACTTTTGGCAATATAGTGTAGATGACATGGTAAAGCTACAAATGTATATATACACTGACCATGCATAACATTATGAACACCTCCCTAATATTATGTTGGTCCCCCTTTTGCTGCCAAAACAGCCCTGACCCATCTTCTTCTTCAGCAATTTGAGCAACAGTCGGATCACACAGCCCAGCCTTCGCTCCCCGTGTGCATTACTGAGCCTTGGCCGCCCATGATCCTGTTGCCGGTTCACCACTCCTTGGACCACTTTTGATAGATACTGACCACTGACCACTGCAGACCAGGAACACCCCACAAGAGCTGCAGTTTTGGAGATGCTCTGATCCAGTGGTCTAGCCTAAACAATATGGTCCTTGTGAAACTCGCTTAAATCCTTACACTTGTCCATTTTTCCTGCTTCTAACACATCAACTTTGAGGACAAAATGTTCACTTGCTGCCTAATATATCCCACCCACTAACAGGTGCCATGATGAGGAGATCATCAGTCTCATTCACAGCACCTGTCAGTGTTCATAATGTTATGCTCGATTGGTGTACACAACACTAACAGGCAGGTGATTTTTGGTGTGAATTCTTTATGGTTGTACAATGTGAATAAATTACGCTTTAGCAGTTTCATTGCAAAATATTGTATATGTGTATGTTTGTGCCTTTCAGTATTTAAAAACCAGATGTGACCTGAGTTTATCTGGACCATAATTACTTGCATTTTTTATAGACATTTAAACATAATGCCATTTTCTGGTAACCCCTGTTTAATCCAAACGTACATTATGCCCTCTATAGGCCTTGTCTGGAACTGCGCTTGCCTCAGTCGCAATGTAGATTCAATATAACCTTAATACCTGGACATGGCACTTTGGTCAGATTTACAGCAATCTCTGGAACAATTCAACTGGAACAGACAAACTGAGTCCTTATGTGTCCTACCACATGTGATATTACTTATATATTTTATATTTAGTGTTTGTGCCTAATTTCATCTAGCAGTCATGAAAACAGGTGCAGCTCAAGGGCTCAAGGCCACTTCATGTTTCCCACCACTGACCAAAACAATATGAAGCCCAACAGGACAAAACAAAACCCTGGAGTCAACACTGAAATAGGAACAATGAATGTTTTTTTTTGTCTGAAAAAGAAAGAAAAGAATGACCATTAAGTGGCTGTGTTCTTTTTTGTTGTTGTTGCAGATCCCAATTTTGTGCGGACCTTCCTCACCACCTACAGGTCATTCTGTAAACCGCAGGAGCTGCTGGACCTGCTCATCGAGAGGTGAGATAATAACATTGGTGAACATAATTACAATTCATTTTTAACTCTTTGCAGGTGGAATGGTAATCTCTAGGAAACTACTAGTTCTGTGTTGTTTTTTTTAAAGGAATATAAAGACTGTAGTGTTGCAGGAGCTTTGTACAGATAACTGTGTGTGTGTGTGTGTGTGATGTCCAGGTTTGACATTCCGGAGCCCAAACCCACCGAGGCGGATCAGATGGCCATGGAGAACGGAGATCAGCCGCTCAGTGCTGAGCTCAAACGCTTCCGCAAAGAATACGTGCAGCCAGTGCAACTCAGGTACACTAATAAGAACAAAAATGTCATGAGTGGGATATCTTGACTAAAAAAAAATAAAAAATAAAACAACAAAAAGGTTCAGCATTTGAGTCGTAATTATAAAAGGTCCATATGACTATTAGACCTATAATAGAAGATCATTTTCCACTAATTCTCAGGCAAGACTTCAGTTTACTTCATCTATATAGTTGACTCCTACACATTCAGAATGTTCTGGAGGAATGAAAACCTTTGTAGATACACACTATATTGCCAAAAGTTTTGGGACATCTGCTTTTACATCTTGCACATGAATGTAATATGAAGTTGGCCCGCCCTTTCCAGCTATAACAGCTTCAACTGTTCTGGGAAGACTTTTCTCAAGGTTTAGGAGTGTGTTTATGGGAATTTTTGACCATTCCTCTAGAAGCGCATTTGTGAGTTCAGGCACTGATGTTGGACGAAAAGGTCTGGCTCGCAGTCTCCACTTTAATTCATCCCAAAGGTGTTCTATCAGGTTGAGGTCAGGACTCTGTGCAGGCCAGTCAAGTTCCTCCACACCAAACTCGCTCATCCATGTCTTTATGGACCTTGCTTTGTGCACTGGTGAGCAGTCATGTTGGAACAGGAAGGGGTCATCCCCAAACTGTTCCCACAAAGTTGGGAGCGTGAAATTGTCCAAAATGTCTTGGTATGAAGCTGAAGCATTAACACTTCCTTTCCTTTAATTCAATTATTTGGAGGGGTGTCCCAAAACTTTTAGTGAGCAGAGTTAACTTTTGTGTCTGGTGTTGAATTTTGTGTGTGCAGGGTGCTGAATGTGTGCCGACACTGGGTGGAGCACCACTTCTACGACTTTGAGAGGGACGCTCAGCTACTCTGCCGGCTGGAGGAGTTCATCGGAACAGTCCGAGGTAATCTCTCGATCTAACCGCAAATTTAATGTAACTTTTTGTCAGATTAGTTTTGAAACATTTCTCGTCTCTCCTCCATCCCCACAGGCAAAGCCATGAGGAAGTGGGTTGAGTCCATCACCAAGATCATCCAGCGGAAGAAGCAGGCACAGGCTAACGGTCCGAGCCATAACATTACCTTTGAAAATAATCCTCCTTCCAGCGAGTGGCACATCAGCAAACCGGGCCAGATCGAGCAGTTCGACCTGATGACCCTTCATCCCATCGAGATCGCTCGGCAGCTCACGCTGCTTGAGTCTGAGTTTTACAGGTACACACACACACATCGTTTATTTTAGATTAACTGTAGAGATGTGATTTAATGGGTTTATTGAACATTAGGGAACATGGCTGCTTCCTGTTTGTATTTGTATTTTTTTGATCACCCGCCAACAATCGGCCAAGAAAATGGGGCACTTTAACACAATGCAGGACATGGGAGTATTACTTATTGTATCCACATCTTGTATGCACACACACACACACACACACACACACACAAAAAGGGAACAAGGGGACACACTTCCCTTTAGCTGTGTGTGCCTGTGGGAACAGGGGATGACCGTCGTACCCAGGGTGCTCGTTTTCCCTCAAGGCTCTGTTTCATCCCCCTAAAAGAGCTTTAATAGTTTCTGAGCGGGTGTTCTGTATGTACTCCACCTTTTATGCATGCACTAATGCATTTGTACATAGCTGCAGTGTTGTATACAATTCTTATGGGTCGATGCTTTCACTCAACTAAGCTGGAGTAAAACATTGCAACTTCATATGAATGCATTAGTAGATATAATTGTATTAAGTTTCTTTAACTTGCTATATATTAAGGCTCATGGTGGATAACTGACACTCGTATGTCTCGTAAAACTGGCATCATCCTACGATATAGCATATACACCGATCAGGCATAACATTATGAGCAGTGAGAGGTGAAGTGAATAACACTGATGATCTCCTCATCATGGCACCTGTTAGTGGGTGGGATATATTAGGCAGCAAGTGAACATTTTGTCCTCAAAGTTGATGTGTTAGAAGCAGGAAAAATGGGCAAGTGTAAGGATTTGAGCGAGTTTGATGAAGGGCTAAATTGTGATGGCTAGACCACTGGATCAGAGCATCTCCAAAACTGCAGCTCTTTTGGGGTGTTCCCGGTCTGCAGTGGTCAGTATCTATCAAAAGTGGTCCAAGGAAGGAACAGTGGTGAAGGCTCACCAAGGCTCATTGATTCACTTAAGGAGTGAAGACTGACCCGTGTGGTCCGATCTAACAGACAAGCTACTGTTGCTCAAATTGCTGAAGAAGTTAATGTTGGTTCTGATACAAAGGTGTCAGAATACACAGTGCAGGACGGGTCAGGGCTATTTTGGCAGCACAAGGGGGACCAGCACAGTAATAGGCAGGTGGTCATAATGTTATGCCTGTTATGTCTGATTCACAGATAAGTGGGGTTAAAGATTTTCCAACTTGCATTTCAATCTGGCAACCCATGTCAATGTCTGTGCTTCTAAACACTAATGCAGTGAAGTGTTTAATGATGTAAAAGAAAAAACTAAACTAATATCCAGTGGGTTATGAATAGTGCACTTTGTACTGTGTTTATTAGGTTATTATATTGGCTATATGTTAGTTAAATGCTTTGTATGGATTTTTATGTATTTACAAAAATGTTTACTAACAATATACTTACTATATAATTATAGTTTAACTATTAAACAGTGCAATGATTTTGTGTCGTTGTATAAGTATAGTATAAAGATGAGAGAAAACAAGCCGCCATTTTGAACTTTATGCCTCTTTTCTCTCTCTCCCCCAGGGCGGTTCAGCCGTCAGAGCTGGTGGGAAGCGTGTGGACGAAAGAGGACAAAGAACTGAACTCACCCAACCTTCTGCGTATGATCCGCCACACCACCAATCTCACCCTCTGGTTCGAGAAGTAAGTCACTGGCTTCCGTCTAATCATGGTGCTTGGATTGGATTCAGTACAGTGTATGCAGGGCACTACTATAAGACAGTTGTTCTCTATACTGATGTAAAACATCAGGGTTTAATGCTGTTAGTTTTTAGTATTTCACCCTTACCCTAGTCTCACAGATTTAATTGGATTTATTCAGAGAGAATTCAAGGCTGTATCCCAAACCATAACATGCATACTAAGTAGTGTTTCTAAATAATAATAACTAAAATAATAATGACACACCCGGTGTACTGCCAAATTATTTAGTAGTTTGGTCAAATATTCTGACCTCTGAGGACCTAATTATCTGCTGTTTCAACAGTATTATGAGGTTAAACAACATTTTATTTGCGTGACTGAAATGGCATAACATCTCAGCTATTTTGCATTTGTGCTGCTTCGCTATATAATTAAATACAGAATCTAGAGAAAACTATCGCCTCTGGTCACCACAGATGTGTGTATTTTTTTATTAATGCATCAGTCTCCTGTGTTCCTGACCATCATCTATCATTGACTGGCCAAATTTGAGAAAAGATGAAACATTCCCCAAGAGAAAGCTGTAATTCCTTGACCGCTTAATCTTTTCTCTTGTTATAGTGTAACATTAGCATCTTGTATTGCGTCCTCCTCAGGTGTATTGTGGAAACGGAGAACCTGGAGGAGCGTGTAGCCGTGGTGTCACGCATCATCGAGATCCTGCAGGTCTTTCAGGAGCTCAATAACTTTAACGGCGTCCTCGAGGTGGTCAGCGCCATGAACTCTTCTCCTGTATACCGGCTTGATCACACCTTCGAGGTAGATCTTGTAGGCCTTGTATGTGAACTTTGTGTCAGAAGACAGGATAGTGATGTAATGTAGCGGGTTTATGGAGAGAAATGTTCGCCTGTTCTTTCAGCAAATCCCGAGCCGACAAAGAAAGATCCTTGAAGAGGCCCATGAACTCAGTGAGGACCATTATAAGAAGTATTTGGCCAAACTCAGGTCCATTAACCCACCATGTGTGCCCTTCTTTGGTATGATTTTCTTTTATATATCAATTGAACAGAACAGGATTTTTAATTCATTTTCAGGTCAATTTAATTATATCTTGTTTGTCTGTGTTCAGGTATATATTTAACAAATATCCTGAAAACGGAGGAAGGCAACCCTGACTTCCTGAAGAGACACGGTAAAGAGCTGATTAACTTTAGTAAGAGGCGGAAAGTAGCAGAGATCACCGGAGAGATCCAGCAGTACCAGAACCAGCCGTACTGCCTACGGGTAGAAAACGACATACGGGTTAGTCCGCTTACAAGCAATGAAAATGCAGTGACAAACTTTTTCAAGGACATGTAATAGAAAGCATTTTAGTCAAGATTGTAAGGTTTATATAAATGCCTTTTGCTGTAGAGGCTGACCTGAGAACTACAGAAACATGTTTTTAGGAATCCTTATAGTGCATTATAATATTTGAGTCATTAAGTATTATTAAGTAATGAATTGCTTTTGAATCAAACTAATGATTAAAGATTAACACCTGTACCTTCTTCAAGAAATTGAGAAATATTTAGTTATGTACTGTGTTAAATTTTATATATATATAAAACTCCTTCTCTGCTTTTCAAAATGAGGTGGAGATCCAGTCACTTCTTCATCATGAGAATTATTTACACCGATCAAGCATAACATTCTGAGCAGTAACGGGTGACGTGAATAAAACTGATGATCTCCTCATCATGGCACCTGTTAGTGGGTGGGATATATTAGGCAGCAAGTGAACATTTTGTCCTCAAAGTTGATGTATTAGAAGCAGGAAAAATGGACAAGTGTAAGGATTTGAGCGAATTTGACGAAGGGCCAGATTGTGATGGCTGGACCACTGGATCAGAGCATCTCCAAAACTGCAGCTCTTGTGCGGTGTTCCCGGTCTGCAGTGGTCAGTATCTATCAAAAGTGGTCCAAGGAAGGAACAGTAGTGAACCGGCGACAGGGTCATGGGCGGTCAAGGCTCATTGATGCACGTGGGGAGAGAAGGCTGGACCGTGTGATCCGATCCAACAGACGAGCTACTGTAGCTCAAAGTGCTGAAGAAGTTAATGCTGGTTCTGATAGAAAGGTGTCAGAATACACAGTGCATAATGGGTCAGGGCTGTTTGGGCAGCAAAAGGGGGACCAACATAATATTAGGCAGGTGGTCATAATGTTATGCCTGATGTAAACCTCTAGTTATAGGAGCATGGGTTAGTGCTATTAAAATGAAGTTGGTGAAATCAGAAAGTCTCACCTAACAACATCTGCTTTCTCTCTGCTTTTGTTTGATTCTGACACAGAAATTCTTCGAGAACCTGAACCCGATGGAGGACATGATGGAGAAGGAGTTTACAGACTATCTGTTTAACAAATCTTTAGAGATCGAGCCTCGCAACGCACGTTCCCTGCCTCGATTTGTAAGTACTAAATGTTTAGATGGTTAGATCTGTTTTTTGTTTTGTGGGATAGGGTATTAAATCTGCTTCTGCCCCCCACCTGCAGCCTAAGAAGTACAGCTGCCCGCTGAAATCTCCGGGTGTACGCCCGTCCTCGAGTCGCCCCGGGAGCATGCGCCACCCGACGCCGTTGCAGAACGAGCCGAGAAAGATCAGCTACAGTCGTATTCCAGACAGCGAGACGGAGAGCTGCGCGGCATCAGCGCCCAACTCTCCTCGAACGCCCCTCACTCCTCCACCCGCCTCCACAGCCTCCAGCTCCACGGATCTCTGCAGTGTGTTTGACTCTCCACAGGGACCCTCCAGTCCCTTCCACTCAAGTATGTACAGGATACACACACACACACACACACCTAAAGATCTTGTATGCAGCATGCTTACCCCCCTGCCACAAGTGTTGACTGGATTTTACTAACACTAACCCAACTAACCCATTCAGCATTTAACAGCATTGTACTACCACTGATGAGTAGTTTTTAAGTGTGTGTGTGTGTGTGTGTGTGTGTAAGCTAACAACACAAAAAAAATTGTTGAGAATGCGCAACACTTTTTGGACAACAGAACAGAGAGCAATCATCTGTTTGTCTCTCTCTCTTTCTCTCAGCCTTTGTGTTTTTGTATCTCTCTCTCTCTCTCTCTGGCTGTGTTTTTGTATCTCTCTCTCTCTCTCTCAGCCTGTGTTTTTGTATCTCTCTCTCTCTCTCTCTCTCTCTCTCTCTCTCTCAGCCTGTGTTTTTGTATCTCTCTCTCTCTCTCTCAGCCTGTGTTTTTGTATCTCTCTCTCTCTCTCTCAGCCTGTGTTTTTGTATCTCTCTCTCTCTCTCTCTCTCTCTCGCTCTGGCTGTGTCTTTGTCTCTCTCGCTCTCTCGCTCTCTCAGCCTGTGTTTTTGTATCTCTCTCTCTCTCTCTCAGCCTGTGTTTTTGTATCTCTCTCTCTCTCTCTGGCTGTGTTTTTGTATCTCTCTCTCTCTCTCTCTCAGCCTGTGTTTTTGTATCTCTCTCTCTCTCTCTGGCTGTGTTTTTGTATCTCTCTCTCTCTCTCAGCCTGTGTTTTTGTATCTCTCTCTCAGCCTGTGTTTTTGTATCTCTCTCTCTCTCTCTGGCTGTGTCTTTGTCTCTCTCGCTCTCTCTCTCTCTCAGCCTGTGTTTTTGTATCTCTCTCTCTCTCTCTGGCTGTGTTTTTGTATCTCTCTCTCTCTGGCTGTGTCTTTGTCTCTCTCGCTCTCTCTCTCTCTCTCTCTCTGGCTGTGTTTTTGTATCTCTCTCTCTCTCTCTGGCTGTGTTTTTGTATCTCTCTCTCTCTCTCTGGCTGTGTCTTTGTCTCTCTCGCTCTCTCTCTCTCTCAGCCTGTGTTTTTGTATCTCTCTCTCTCTCTCTGGCTGTGTTTTTGTATCTCTCTCTCTCTCTCTCTGGCTGTGTCTTTGTCTCTCTCGCTCTCTCTCTCTCTCTCTCTGGCTGTGTTTTTGTATCTCTCTCTCTCTCTCTGGCTGTGTTTTTGTATCTCTCTCTCTCTCTCTGGCTGTGTTTTTGTATCTCTCTCTCTCTCTGGCTGTGTTTTTGTATCTCTCTCTCTCTCTCTCTGGCTGTGTCTTTGTCTCTCTCGCTCTCTCTCTCTCTGGCTGTGTTTTTGTATCTCTCTCTCTCTCTCTCTCTCTCTCTCTCTCTCTCTCTCTCTCTCTCTGTGTGTGCGACAAACTCAAGTAAAAAAATCTTTTCAAGCATTTTTGACTTGCATTCCTTCTTGTCTTTTATATTAAGCTTAACATTTACCCAGCCTAGTATTAACAGATATACTGATCTGTGAGAAGTGTGATCTTTTTTATTTCTTTTTCAGAAACACATAAAGTGTGTTCTTTATTTATTTATTTTTAATTTTCCATTTATTTCTTCTTTGATTGATTGATGATGATGTATGCCAGATTTCTTCAACATTCCAAGGCCTTGACTGTGTTGTGTCCTCTCTCAGCATGTCTCTCTCTCTTTTCTTTTTGCTGCCAGACAGCGACACCATTTTTGCCCCGGTTTCGCTGCCTCATGGCCCACGTTAGTATAAAAGCCCTCCTTTACCTCTCTTACTCCCTCATCCCTCCCATTCCTTCATTCACTAATTCACACTTCCATTACATTTGTTTTGTGTCTCCATCACCTGAGCTGGAAAGTATTTCACATGTACTACTGTTTGGGATTGACAACCAAAAGACCGCTGCTGTTTTGATTTGTTTGTTTGTTTGTTTGTTTGTTTTTACAAATCACATGATCACAAATTCATTGTTCACAAGATTGGGGAAAAATCTGAGTGAGGGTTTGGGATCTCGCCCTTTGTTTCATGCTTTTGTGTCTCATCAGTCATTGTAAATGCCTAAAATACGATTTGTGGTCTAACTTCTTCCCTACCTCCGTTTCTCAGGGTCATCATCCGTGTCCTCCATGGTGAGTTTCCACAGGAGTACAGATGACCCTCCTGTCCCTCCTCCAGTCCCACCACGACGGCGTCCTGAATCCGCTCCTGCCGAGTCCTCGCCCTCTAAGGTACGCTCTCCTCACACGTTATCTAAAACAAGGTGATGGATCTGGAGCCAGTTAGGCTGCTGTCTGCGGTTTTCAGATAGCACCTGAAGTGTTATCAGGGGCGCACTGGCCATCATTTCCTTTTGCTTAATGAGAGCCTGTAATGTGTTGGTGTTTTTCCACGTCCTCCTCAGAGACGGTTTTCCTCAAACTCAGCACTCGTCTGATCATTTTAGTCTCGTCAGGATCTGTGAGGCCAACCTTATCGTCTCATAGCACGTGTACAGTGTCCTTTCTACAGATATTAAACCTTCCTGAAGCCCAGAATGAAAAATGAACAGACAACCCTCAACTACACACAAAGAAACGAAATCATTCAGGCGTGCCATCCCACAGGCTGATTAAAAGGAGCGGTTATAACAGCAGATACATGTTTAAAGCATTACTTTATATTCACATAGACACCGATCAGGCATAACATTATGACCACCTGCCTAATATCGTGTTGGTCCCCCTTTTGCTGCCAAAACTGCCCTGACCCGTTGAGGCATGAACTCCACTAGATCCCTGAAGGTGTGCTGTGGTATCTGGCACCAAGGTGTTAGCAGCAGATCCTTTAAGTTCTGAAAGTTGTGAGGTGGAGCCTCCATGGGCCCCATCTCGCAGCTTACAGGACTTAAAGGACACTTTTTATAGATACTGACCACTGCAGACCGGGAACACCCCACAAGAGCTGCAGTTTTGGAGATGCTCTGATCCAGTGGTCTAGCCATCACAATTTGGCTCTTCATCAAACTCGCTCAAATCCTTACGCTTGTCCATTTTTCCTGCTTCTAACATCAACTTTGAGGACAAAATGTTCACTTGCTGCCTAATATATCCCACCCACTAACAGGTGCCATGATGAGGAGATCATCAGTGTTATTCACTTCACCGTAATGTTATGCCTGATCGCTGTAAATAATAACCAATGTGCTTTATGTTACTAAAGATACAACAACAGAAAAATGAATGATTTTCTAACACAACCTATTTAAATCATTTTAAAATATATATTGATGTACATTAATTCAGATGCCTTTCTTTCAGGCAACAAGATTACATATTTAAGAGAGTGGATATAGAGCATGCGGTCTCATACTTTCAAATAAAACTAAAAGAGATTAATAAAAAATTTTTCCCCTCTCTCTTTGCAGATGATGTCGAAACACGTGGACAGTCCCCCAGCCATCCCCCCGAGGCAGCCCACCGGTAAGCTGTACCCAATGCGCTACTCCGTGCCGGACGCTCCTTCCAGCCCGCCGTCCCTGCCTCCCCGTGAGCCCCTGCGCACTCCGGATGTGTTGTCCAGCTCGCCTCTGCTCCTCCAACCTCCTCCCCAGGGCCGCCGTGCAGAATCCAGCCACTTCTTCCCCTCGTCCCCGTCACCGCTGGGACCACGGAAACACCCGGCCTCGTCTCCGGCGCTGCATCAGCTCGAGTGTGACGCCGCACACGGTGCCGCCGGACCCCCGCTGCCCCCCCGCCACAGCACGGCCATTCCTAAACTGCCCCCAAAAACATATAAAAGGGAGCGGGAAGGTCCACCACTTCTCGAGAACGCCAACCCTTCCTAAAAAAGGAAACACTAAAGACTGCAGACGAGAAGTGTGAGATATATAAAATATAAACACACACACCGTAGTGACTTTTTCAAAAAAGATTAAAAAGACTGTTGGATGAAATGCCAGTGTTGGACTTTGGAGAAGGAAAAAAAGACAAAGACGAATTGAAAAATGTGCCCTTAAACCGTTCAGATTGTGTTTTCATGAAGTGCAAACTTCGCCTGAGATTAACCAGGCCCTCCTGCAGGTTGTCTCTCTCTATAGTTTTTTGGGGTTATTTTCTTTCTTTCTTTTTGGAAACTGCTTGTCTTTTTTTTTGTTTTTTTGTTCTTGTCTGATGTTTGTTCATTTCATCTTGCTGTTCGTCCTTTTTTTTTTTTTTTTAACGTTGCTTATTTTCAGCTCATCGGCCTTTCCTCCGCTCCCCCCCCCCCTGCACAGCGCTGCAGTCAGTACCAGATTTAAAAAAAAAAACGTACATACATACGCAAATCATTAACATTAATGCTGGACAGCTAAAGACTATAGAGCAGTTTGAACCAGCTCCTAAATAAAGCAAATCAACAAATCACGGTTGCTCTGCACAGACTCCTCAATGCCGAGGACCGACGACGAAGGGTTTCGTCCGAGAGGACTCCTTCTGCCTCACACCTCATTACGTTTAAATGGAAAAAGGGACTGCGAAGTCGTGAGCTGCGTTCATGTTTAACCCCCACAGGGAGAGGTCTGTGTGCCAGTAGTCTCAAGAGTACCACGAGTCAAAGGTACCCTCCTACAACCAAAGAGGTACTTTCATTGAATTTAAGAAGAAAAAAAAAAGTGATTGTCCTTTATGTGTTAGAACTTTTATTTTCTGAATCATTTCTGTTTTTGCCAATAAGTATAAAAAAGAAAAAAGAAAAAAAGGGAATAAAAAGTGTTTCTACCATTGTGTGCTGAGAAAGTCATGCTAATGTTCAATATGGAGGAATGAGGATTATTAAAGGGGGGAAAATAGGTACAATGAAACTACTGGGAGGAAAAGAGGTTTAAAAAAATATAAATATATATAAGTGGCTGGAGATCACGAAAACAAATCCCTGTGATATCAGTGTCTCTCTCCTGTCCATCACAGTGATGTTAGCCAATCATGGGCAGCTCATGTATGCGAATGAGGGTGGATAACGCTTTCCTCTGATTGTGTTGTGTTGCCCTGTGACACACACACCACAAGCAGCACGTGTTGACCCTCACCGCTGGGTAGCGTGAACAGAACAGGCTGGTGGGTGTGAACTGTCAGGTTGACCAACTTGCAGAGAAAACTGGGGTGGGGAGAAAAAGTGAAATAAAAAGTGCTTGTTTTTCCCTAACACACCATCCCCATGTGTTCCTGATTTACACATGATGTGCAGTAACCTTCTGATTTCTGTCTTATTCGGTGTGTGTGTGTGTGTGTGTAGATGATGATTCGTTATGTTTAAGGACAGGTTCTAGAGCCGTGTATCAGCAAGCAATAGGAATCAGCTGTTTAGGTGAATGTACATAAAGGACCAGGGAGAACGTCATGGAGAAGTGGAACAGAATGAGGTTTGATGGTGAAACGCACACATTCTTGTTTCTTCTAACGTCTTTGTACACGTTATCAGGACACCGAGAGTAAATTCTGTTTATTAATGTAATATAATTACTTATATTATTTAATTGAGCTGGTGGGCGTAGCCTTTTCCAAGGTGGCTCCGCCCCTGTTCACATATCACTGTGAATGTCCATCACCTACCACAACAGTCACACTCACCCTGCTCTTCACCAAAAGGGGTGGATTAAAAATAAATTCTATTATTAATCACACAATTAGATTAAATATAAAAAAAAGCATTCTGATTTGTAATGACATTTCTTTATTACAAAACTGTGATCCATTTTTATTGATCAAACAAACACTCTGAACCGTCCAATACAAACAAACCGTGTATTAATACAAAACTGCAGAATTATTTCCTGTTCACTCAACAGTTCCTAGAGGGGGAAAAAAAAAGCTTATTCGCCTGACCAGTGTCACATTTTTCCTGATGCCAGATTGGGCCTCATTTTTGTCTTTTATTGAAGTTGTGTATAGATTTTCGTAGGCCAATCCACCCTAAGAATTCTTTCCAGATGTTCTTCACCTGTACTTGCCTATCAAACATTTAGTGACTCCCACAAACCTCCATAAACGATTACCTGAAAATGACCTCTAAACTAAGCAGTGTTGTGTATTAAATCTTCCAGTAACACAGCTCAGTCATTGGATTGCAGCACATTGGTTACGGCGATCAGGCATAACATTATGACCATTGACAGGTGCCGTGAATACGACCGATCTCCTCATCATGGCACCTGTTAGTGGGTGGGATATATTAGGCAGCAAGTGAACATTTTTTCCTCAAAGTTAGAAGCAGGAAAAATGGACAAGTGTAAGGATTTGAGCGAGTTTGATGAAGGGCCAAATTGTGATGGCTAGACCACTGGATCAGAGCATCTCCAAAACTGCAGCTCTTGTAGGGTGTTCCCGGTCTGCAGTGGTTAGTGTCTGTTAAAAGTGGTTCAAGGAAGGAACAGTGGTGAACCGGCGACAGGGTGAAGGCTCATTGATGGACGTGGGGAGCGAAGGCTGGCCCGTGTGATCCGATCCAACAGACGAGCTACTGTTGCTCAGATTGCTGAAGACGTTAATGCTGGTCATAATCTTATGTCTGATCAGTTTATACACACACTAATACGTCCTTTTTCTAATTTGTTAGAAAATTAATCTTAAGGTTATCCATATATAATTTTGCACTAAGTTCTCAGCAATAAACTATTCGAAGCCAATCGATCAAGGTTTATGTTAGTTATTCTCACTCATATGCTCTCATAGAATATAAAGGTATTTTATACCAGATGATTTGGTTGTATTCATATTGATAAATGAGGCCCAATGCGTGCTTCTGAAGTAAACAAAGGTAACAGTCTGCTAGTGCCACAAGCGCTTTAATCAAATCTCCCTCAGTAGAAAGAGGAACACATGAACATCATGATCTCTCACAGAGAGGACGCAGTGTGACGAGCTCGACGTTTACTGCTGGTTCTCTCGTCCCGGCTTGTTTTCCACGAGACTCTGCACTCTCGCCAGGATGATTTCGTTGCTGCTGCTGCACTGCTCGGGGCCGTATGGAGCGCTGATGGTGAGCACATTGGCCACGCGCAGGACGTCGCCTTCTTCCGTAACGGGAATCAGGTTCTTCTCCAGCCATGCTCGCAGGTTCTTCTTGCGTTCCTCGAGTTCCTCTGTGCTGAATTCCTGGCTGTCAGCAGGTGTAAACAGAGACCTCATCTTCTTCTCTGTATCTTCATCTCCTGGCTTGAGGAGCTGCACGTCTCTCACAGCATGGCCCGAGATGACCCTCACAGAGGCGTTTCTTTTCTCCTCAAAGGTCACAAGGACTAGGCTTGTGGGGGAGATGTATGAAAAAATGTATGAGTCAAAAAAATTAAAAACCTCTGAAAAATATAGCAGATTGTGATAAAGAATTTCTTTCTAATATGTCAGATTACACAAGGTGGGATTTAAAGAAAATTATAAGGCTCTGCTTCGATAATCAGTATCCGGTCTCGTGCGGAAAGCTAGAATCGTATAAACAGAAATAATCTTAAGTTCAGGTAAGTATTTTTACCCATTTCTTGCTAAATGCCTCATGCATGGGTCCTGTCTTGGCCTATTCACCTGAAATTCAAAATAATTTCATAAAGTGACGTACATTCAACTTAAGTCCAGGTGACAATTTACCTACATGTACACTATCTTGCCAAGGTAATATGGAGTTAGCCCGCCCTTTGCAGCTATAACAGCTTCTGGGAAGGCTTTCCATAAGGTTTAGGAGTGTGTTTATGGGAATTTTTGACCATTCCTCTAGAAGCGTATTTGTGAGGTCAGGCACTGATGTTGGATGAGAAGGTTTGGCTTCTCTGGCAGTCTCTGCTCTAATTCATCCCAAAGGTGTTCTATCAGGTTGAGGTCAGGACTCTGTGCAGGACAATCAAGTTCCTCCACACCAAACTCACTCATCCGTGTCTTTATGGACCTTGCTCACTCATCCGTGTCTTTATGGACCTTGCTCACTCATCTGTGTCTTTATGGACCTGGCTCACAGTCTCCGCTCTGATTCATCCCATAGGTGTTCAATCAGGTTGAGGTCAGGACTCTGGTGTGAAGGAACTTGACTGGCCTGCACAAACTCAATCATCCATTACCTTGCTTTGTGCACTGGTGCGTGTTGGAACAGGAAGCGGTCATCCCCAAACGGTTCAGACAAAGCTGGGAGCATGAAATTGTCCAAAATGTCTTGCTATGCTGAAGCATTAAGAGTTCATTTCACTGCTATGCTGAAGCATTAAGAGTTCCTTTCACTGCTATGCTGAAGCATTAAGAGTTCATTTGGTGGGGTGT
Organism: Hemibagrus wyckioides; assembly: GCF_019097595.1. Lineage (NCBI taxonomy): Eukaryota > Metazoa > Chordata > Actinopteri > Siluriformes > Bagridae > Hemibagrus > Hemibagrus wyckioides. Next base: position 4,808,657 of record NC_080719.1, read on the forward strand.
CCCAAAACTTTTGGCAATACAGTGTATGTCCTCAAGTGACATCAGCACAGGACACAAAGACATCACCAGCTATCAGACGGACACCAGAATCACTAAAACATCAGGAATATTTCAGTATAATGTGGACTTTAACATGAATGTGAGTGTGTATACCTGGCAGAAACAGGATCCACAGTGTACACACAGCCTCCATACTGCTGTTTATCCTGCGCTGTAACTCGCACCTCCTGGTTCACATATTTAAACCATTCCTGCGGCAGCATGTTGCGCCATTCCGCCATTTCCGCTGGATAAATTAACAGAAAACACGAACGGCTGTTAAAATAACTTAAATAACAGAAAGGAAAACGTGCTTCTAATTCATAAAATCTGTTTTAAAACCCGTATGAGCCCGTGCAAACAAATTCGCAACTTACCGGATGTTCGAGAAGTGCATTGTGGGATATTGAGTTTGTTAAATGCTACGTCCCGTACTTTACTCGTGCGCGAGGACTACAACGAGGAGAGCGCGGACACTTTAAAATGTGACACGCAATGGATCGTTTCCATGGTTCCGCTTCCATCTGTCAGTTCGCGACGTTCCTTTCAGATTAGCGTGTTTAGGTTCTGTGAGATGTCCAGACACAGTCGGCACGGAGGAGGTAAGCGGTGGAAAAACGTTACGTAGAGTATTTATTGACAAATATTTAAATCAACAAAAGATCGACGGTATGCGGTTAGCATTGTAGCGCGCGCACGCTAGCTGTCGGCTGTAAAGGCTGACTGCTGCGCGCGTGCACGGCTTTCTTCTGCTTCTGTTGCTAAATTAATCGAGCTAGCTTAGTGGCTAACGCGATCATTTTCAATTTTCTTCTTCCATGAACAAACAATATATATATATATATATATATATATATATATATACACACACACACACACACACACACACACACACACACACACACACACACAAGCACTCACCTCGTCTGGCTTTAATCTGATATAATGACCTAAATGTATTTGAATAAAACCCCTAAACATATATATGTAAATAGACATTAAGAGTATAATATTTATGCTTATTTCTTTAATGCTTCCATTAAAAATAATACAGGTCCGCCATTTTGGATGCAACCTGTAAGGCTTACCAAAAGTTTGCTTGTACTGTTTATTAAAAAATATTAATTTGCGAGTCCAAAATTAGTGTGTGCTGCAATAGTGCATGCTTTGTACTCTTGCTTTTAACCTTCATTTTGTTACATGTTTTTATGTATATGCACTTTTGCTTAGGTGGACACTGTAGATTTGTACCCAAGAGAGAGCTGCTGCTGAAATCCTAATGACCCTACTCATCCCAGGACTTTCACAATCTTCTCATACTGCAGAACTTTTCCTACAGACTTGGTTCTGTTTTTTCCTCTTGTACACCTGTATGGTGTAACGATTTATAATTCCAGTGAAGAAGTTCCATTAGGAGTCATAACGTGTCCTCTCGGGAAGATTTTCGAAGATTACCACCGTCACCACTGATCTCGATTCACGTCTGTAAACCTGCTTAGTGACAGCGTCTAATACTACAAGCACTATACAAGTAAAAGTCTACTTTAGATATTGAATATCTACATTTTAGGAATGTTATTGAAGGGAACGAAACTGCCACACACTGATCAAACCGGAAAGACCGACTTTCATATTGTACACTATGTTGGCAAAAGTTTTGGGACACCCCTCCAAATCATTGAATTCAAGGGTTGGGCTTGGCCCCTTAGGTCCAGTGAAAGGAACTTCAGCTTCACTTCAGTGCTTCAGAATACCAAGACATTTCGGACTCCATGCTCCCAATGGGGATGGCCCCTTCCTATTCCAACATGTCTGCACACCAGTGCACAAAGCAAGGTCCATAAAGATGAGTGAGTTTGGTGTGGAGGAACTTGACTGACCTGCACAGAGTCCTGACCTCAACCTGATAGAACACATTAGGGATGAATTAGAGTGGAGACTGTGAGCCAGGCCAAAACTCGGACGTCTGCCTTTACATGCACATGAATGTAATATGGAGTTGAACCTGACCTTTGCAGCTATAACAGCTTCAACTCTTCTGGGAAGGCTTTCCACAAGGTTTAAGAGTATGTTTATTGGAATTTTTGACCATTAATCTAGAAGGTCAGGCACTGATGTTGGACGAGAAGACCTGGCTCACAGTCTCCGCTCTGATTCATCCCATAGGTGTTCTATCAGGTTGAGGTCAGGACTCTGGTGTGAAGGAACTTGACTGGCCTGCACAAACTCAATCATCCATTACCTTGCTTTGTGCACTGGTGCGTGTTGGAACAGGAAGCGGTCATCCCCAAACTGTTCCCACAAAGTTGGAAGCATGAGATTGTACAAAATGTCTTGGTATACTAAAGCATTAAGAGTTCCTTTCACTGGAACTGAGGGGCCAAGCCCGACCCCTGCAAAACAACACCAAAAAAATTGAATGACTTGGAGGGGTGTCCAAAAACTTTTGGCAATATAGTGTATCTCTGACAACTGAGACAATCTCCTGTGTATTTACAATGCAGTATTGTGTTTCTGTTTTACCTGGAACGGTTTGAACAGGTGAAAACTGTGTAATGTTTGGCGAACATCACCCCACATCCCAGCATCTACAATCAATCCATCAATCTTTGGTCTCTGTGGTTTTGCCTTTTACATCATGCCCGTGTGTTAGTATATTTTCAGGAAGAAGCTTCGAACGAGACACAGAAGAGTGTGTCTTTTCAGACATTGTCTGTCCAACTGACTGACAGCGTTATGCTCCAGTGTCTAATAGCGTTGCTATAAAGTGCACTGCCTTTTTGTGTTGTAGTTTTATGTTACCCTGAGAAGCTTCATCAGCTCCTGTGGTGGCTATAATTTGTGTTGAACATCTCCACACGCTCCTCCCAAGGCATTCTCTGACTGACTTGGCTGGCCAATGTGATGTGACTGTCTTGTCAGTGCTGTGTCTTTCCACAAGGTTTGATGAACCCCTTAGGCATCTTTTCAGGCCGTTTTTTTCCCCCCTGGTTAGATATTGCCTTCTGCTTGCACAGCTTCATGTTCGCTGCCAGGTTTTGTTCTAATCCGGTTGCAGCCTTCAGCCTTGGGAGCTCTAGTGCCAGGGCAGTTTCATCATTCTCTCTGAGAGGGCTGTAAGTGTTAGTGTTCAGTGACATCTGGCACTCTCACAAAACCCAACCATATGGCTTCAAGTCTCTGTGTTGTTTCTTGGTGGATGTCTGTTGGCAGTGTGCCGCTTTGCTCAGTGGCTTCGTTCAGATTTTCAAGCAGTGCTTTTTGCTGTACCTGACTTCCTTGCTTTGGTCTTGATTAATACAGAATTACGTTTTGCTTTATAATGTAGTGTTGTAAGAGTGGACACGTTTGCTCTGCTAGCTCACCGACTACGCAGTTTTCTCTAGAACTGTCAGACCCCGAGGTCATACAGTCTTTGCTAATTGTGACAAACCCGGAGGCCACGTTTACCTTGTACCAAGACCGTGTTTTTGCTAGACAGGTACAGCATGACAGCCACACCTTTCTTGACAGGCTTCTTAGTGGCCACACCTCTTTTGCTTGGGCTGACAGTAGGGCGTCCATGCCTCCTTTCCTGGACCAACGGTTATGCTGTCAACGCCTCCAAGGCAGATTGTCTACTCCTCCTTTGCTGAATCTGCCACACATCCTTTTTTGGACCAACTGACACATCAGCGTTGTGTCCTTTGCTGTAATTCTGGTCTGTAAACTTGTTTACATGACTTTAACTTTGTTATCATGGTTGCCCTACTGCTTAGCATTCTGAAAGAAAGATAAGTGAAGTTGGTTTTAAGGAGGAATAACAATAAAGGTCAAATCCAAGCTTGGAGAGTTGGTGTGTTTTACTAATGGGGATTTTACCAGTTCTTTCTGTTCGCTTTTTGTATGTCTGTGAACCTTTTTCTTGCAATGCAAATGCTGATTTTTCAGCACAGGGGGAAAACCCCGAAGCAAAATCCCATGCACATGTGACCATGTTGTGGGCATGATGACTACACTCTATTACTTAGAATAGGTGAGCACATGGTGATGAACATTAGATTACTTGAGAATGGCCAAACATCTGCGTGCAGCTGGCAGTCATTCAAATGATCGGATTTACAGGGGCGAACATCTGCATGGACCCAGATTCAGTCCATGGAGTGATGTTTAATCTGCTCTGTTAATCGCAGAAGCTTATGAAAAGTGTTGATGTTTTGATCCCTCTTAGTCAGATTTAATGGACTTGGAGCTAAAAATGATCTTCTCTTTTTTGTTTTATTGTAGAGACTAAAGTTTATGTTGGGAACCTGGGAACTGGAGCAGGGAAAGGAGAACTCGAGCGGGCTTTCAGTTATTACGGGCCTTTGAGAACTGTGTGGATCGCCAGAAACCCTCCAGGATTTGCCTTCGTGGAATTTGATGATCCCAGAGACGCCGAAGATGCCGTCCGTGGCCTCGATGGCAAGTAAGTGGGAATGTGTACAAATCACTATATCACTCCGCTGTTACAGTGACAGAAGAAAGATCTTCGTCAGTGGTTTTTATGATTATTTACTGCAGTTATTTCTGAAACGACATGGCAGCTGATTTTATTTATTTTTATTTTTTTTAAGTGATGGTCAGTCTCAGTAACGTAGCCCACATTTCCTAATCGTTAACGTTAGTCAGCTTCGTTAACTTTAAATTGTATTATGTAATCATGGATAATAAGAGGATTTCTTAACACGACTTGGACAATAAACTCTTGTTCAAATCAGAAGCACGATTAGAGAAAATGAACCAATCTACATAAGCCCTGTTCCGTTTCTGTTCCAGAGTGATCTGTGGAACCCGTGTGCGTGTAGAGTTATCGACAGGTATGCCTCGCCGCTCCCGCTACGATCGCCCGCCCACTCGGCGCCCCTTCGACCCTAATGACCGTTGCTATGAGTGCGGCGAGAAGGGGCATTACGCGTACGACTGTCACCGCTACAGTCGCCGCAGACGGAGCAGGTAAGGAGCCGGAGCAACCGCCATCAATTCAGCCGAATGAGTACTCGTAAAATAACGTGAACTTATCGTGTTCATTAACATTCAGAAAGACAATGCAGATCATGTAAATACACTCTCGGATTTTCTCTACACTGTATTTCCCTTGAGCCAGCTCTTCTCACACAAGAGTGTCTACATGTCTCCTTATTGTTTAAATTTCTAATGTTGCTGTCATTTTTCTCCTTGTTTGGCTCCTGTATGTACATATAGTTGTTGGCCGTTCGCTTCGTAAAAAGGCCTGATGCTGATATTTAGCCGGGAGGGTTAGATTACACGAGAGTAATTACATGAGAATGTCTGAGTCAAATTTCAGACCCATCTCTAATTTACAAGCTTTTCAGATCATAAGCATGAACTAGTTTTTAAATTAAGATCGTTTACTGGCCTCTGATTGGCCAGTTTTCTGTGATTATAAAGAGGTTGAGACTCTTCATGATGGTCAGCCAATCAGGAGCTGGCTTCCTGAAAAGCCCAATAAATCCCTGAAGCAATGTATCGGTCCACCACTGTCTGTATATACAGCTATATAAATGTTGTTTGTTTTACTTTCAAGGTTTATATAATGCTCAAATGTTGTGTGCGATTTTTATTTAATGACTCACCTGGTCAAAACCTTTCAGGTTTCATCGTTTGATTCAGAGTGTCGCGACCCTTTACGATTTCATGAATCTTCTAGCAAATACCACACTTACGGTCAGCTGCTTTGACCAGGGCGTGACCAGCCAGACCCTCTCTCTAAAGTCTCCTGCCACTTCTACCTGCAGCTAATCGTTTCATTCGGGGCACATAAGCGTGCGTGCGTGTGTATGTGTGTGTGTGTGTGTGTATGTGTGTGTGCCCCCCCCAACTCCAAACCCAAGTGATCAGCAATCTGAGCCAATTTGACTATCAATTCGGGCCCACGCTTTTGCTAACGAGAGCATCGAGACCTCGGCAGACAAAGCACTTCGCACACTTCTATCAAGTCTCAATCAAGCGATTTCGCTGTCAGTGCGGTCATCGTTAGAAAGCGAAGAAAACGACTAGATGCAGAGGTCGACTGATGATAGATACTTCTAGATCGCCTAGATCTGCTAGACCTTGGTTCCAAAGAGGGTCGACCTGCAAACTTGCAAGGTTTATTTTAAGTACCAATTAATGTGTCTCTCTTTCTCTCTTTCTCTCTATTTGTTTTTTTCTCTCGAAGTTTCCTTTGCCTGAAATTAGTCAAACGTAATGTGTAGTGTCATAAGTTTTGTTTGTTTCTTTCATTTTTAGTTCTTTTGGTTAAGCTTGAAAAAAAACTATTTTATGCAGGGATCCTGTAAAAAAATAAAACTGTTGACTGCTGTAAGTAATGTAGAGCTAAAGTGAATTGTTGTACGTTTTTTTCCGTTGATGCTAGGTCAGGCCAGTGGCAGAGGTGCAGAATGCTGTAAGCAGATGTAGGCAGAGGTGCAGGGACAGTTTCAGAGACAGAATTAATGTCTGTATGTCTTACTCGCCGTTTCTCTGTAGAGTCGGTACTTAAAGTGTTTTCTTTCTCATTGCATCCTTTCATCCATGCCTCCGTCTCTGTGCCCTTTCGCGTGGATCGGGCAGGTCTCGTTCTCGTTCTCGCTCTCGTGGAAGGAGGCATTCCCGTTCCCACTCTCACAGCCGGAGCCGAGGCAGGAGGTGAGTGAGGCAGCATGTGTGTGAGGGAGCGTGTGTGAGGGAGCGTGTGTGTGTGCGCGAGAGGGCACGCGCGCGAGGGTGTGTGTGTCTTCGAGAAGGAGTGTGTGTGTGGGGGGTGTGTGCGTGTGAGAGCGAGCGTGTGTGTGTGAGGAAGTGAGCGAGTGTGTGTGTGTGTGTGTGTGTGAGGAAGTGAGCGAGTGTGTGTGTGTGTGTGTGTGAGGAAGTGAGCGAGTGTGTGTGTGTGTGTGTGTGAGGAAGTGAGCGAGTGTGTGTGTGTGTGTGTGTGAGGAAGTGAGCGAGTGTGTGTGTGTGTGTGTGTGAGGAAGTGAGCGAGTGTGTGTGTGTGTGTGTGTGAGGAAGTGAGCGAGTGTGTGTGTGTGTGTGTGAGGAAGTGAGCGAGTGTGTGTGTGTGTGTGTGTGAGGAAGTGAGCGAGTGTGTGTGTGTGTGTGTGAGGAAGTGAGCGAGTGTGTGTGTGTGTGTGTGTGAGGAAGTGAGCGAGTGTGTGTGTGTGTGTGTGTGTGTGTGAGGAAGTGAGCGAGTGTGTGTGTGTGAGGAAGTGAGCGAGTGTGTGTGTGTGAGGAAGTGAGCGAGTGTGTGTGTGTGTGTGTGTGTGTGTGAGGAAGTGAGCGAGTGTGTGTGTGTGTGTGTGTGTGAGGAAGTGAGCGAGTGTGTGTGTGTGTGAGGAAGTGAGCGAGTGTGTGTGTGTGTGTGAGGAAGTGAGCGAGTGTGTGTGTGTGTGTGTGTGAGGAAGTGAGCGAGTGTGTGTGTGTGTGTGTGAGGAAGTGAGCGAGTGTGTGTGTGTGTGTGTGTGAGGAAGTGAGCGAGTGTGTGTGTGTGTGTGTGAGGAAGTGAGCGAGTGTGTGTGTGTGTGTGTGTGAGGAAGTGAGCGAGTGTGTGTGTGTGTGTGTGTGTGTGTGAGGAAGTGAGCGAGTGTGTGTGTGTGAGGAAGTGAGCGAGTGTGTGTGTGTGAGGAAGTGAGCGAGTGTGTGTGTGTGTGTGTGTGTGTGTGTGTGTGTGTGAGGAAGTGAGCGAGTGTGTGTGTGTGTGTGTGTGTGAGGAAGTGAGCGAGTGTGTGTGTGTGAGGAAGTGAGCGAGTGTGTGTGTGTGAGGAAGTGAGCGAGTGTGTGTGTGTGTGTGTGTGAGGAAGTGAGCGAGTGTGTGTGTGTGTGTGTGTGAGGAAGTGAGCGAGTGTGTGTGTGTGTGTGTGAGGAAGTGAGCGAGTGTGTGTGTGTGTGTGTGTGAGGAAGTGAGCGAGTGTGTGTGTGTGTGTGTGAGGAAGTGAGCGAGTGTGTGTGTGTGTGTGTGTGAGGAAGTGAGCGAGTGTGTGTGTGTGTGTGTGAGGAAGTGAGCGTGTGTGTGAGGAAGTGAGCGAGTGTGTGTGTGTGTGTGTGAGGAAGTGAGCGAGTGTGTGTGTGTGAGGAAGTGAGCGAGTGTGTGTGTGTGAGAGTGAGTGAGTGTGTGTGTGTGTGTGTGTGTGAGAGTGAGTGAGTGTGTGTGTGAGGAAGTGAGCGAGTGTGTGTGTGTGTGTGTGAGGAAGTGAGCGAGTGTGTGTGTGTGTGTGTGTGAGGAAGTGAGCGAGTGTGTGTGTGTGTGTGAGGAAGTGAGCGAGTGTGTGTGTGTGTGTGAGGAAGTGAGCGAGTGTGTGTGTGTGTGTGTGAGGAAGTGAGCGAGTGTGTGTGTGTGAGGAAGTGAGCGAGTGTGTGTGTGTGTGTGTGTGTGTGTGTGTGTGTGAGGAAGTGAGCGAGTGTGTGTGTGTGTGTGTGTGTGAGGAAGTGAGCGAGTGTGTGTGTGTGTGTGTGTGAGGAAGTGAGCGAGTGTGTGTGTGTGTGTGTGTGAGGAAGTGAGCGAGTGTGTGTGTGTGTGTGTGTGAGGAAGTGAGCGAGTGTGTGTGTGTGTGTGTGAGGAAGTGAGCGAGTGTGTGTGTGTGTGTGTGAGGAAGTGAGCGAGTGTGTGTGTGTGTGTGTGAGGAAGTGAGCGAGTGTGTGTGTGTGTGAGGAAGTGAGCGAGTGTGTGTGTGTGTGTGTGTGTGTGTGTGTGAGGAAGTGAGCGAGTGTGTGTGTGTGAGGAAGTGAGCGAGTGTGTGTGTGTGAGGAAGTGAGCGAGTGTGTGTGTGTGTGTGTGTGTGTGTGTGTGTG